>NW_009951997.1:494603-550108 GCF_000747805.2 Chaetura pelagica | reverse complement strand
TAGGGAAAATAGAATTTTTTCAGTTGTAAAAGTGTTGTGAGTTAGCCTTGGCTAACAGCCAAGTGCCCACCCAGCAGCTCATTCACTCCCATTCCTTTGCAAGATAGAGAGAGAAAATAAAATGAGAAAGTTCATGGATTGAAATAAAGATAGGGAGGCTATTTACCAGTTACTGTTATAGCAAAATATACTTCATTTGAGGGAAATTAATTTAATTTATTGACAATTGTAATAGATTAAACTGGTGAAAAACAAAAGGCAAAAATTAAAACACCTTTCCTTCCCTCTTTATTGTGCTTCTCTCCTTCATTCCTAAGCCCTCCCTAAGCAGCATGGGGAGGAACTGGGGAGAGAAGAGTGCAACTGTCAGTATATAGCAGTTTTTTGTCTGCTTCTCATTTGTTCTCACACTTTTCCCCTGCTCCAGAGTAGGTTCTCTCCACAGGTTGCTGTATTTCTGCATAAATCTTCACCAGCAGACTGGAATAAGCTGTTTCTAGCACAGGGGAGCCCTGATCTTTCCCCACAGCAGCCACTCCTGCAGTTCCCCTGACAAAGTAAACCTTCACACCTATACCTAGTACATAGAGAGATCCTAATTTAGTAAAGTAAAACATACCAGTTTCAGTCTAAATGATATTACTTATAGGTCAAAGCACTTGTAACACTGTGCAAGTGCTGTGAATGATAACCACTTGAAATTGAATGTATTATTTTGTTATTATTTAAGTGGAAATAACAGTGCCACCATTGTTGCTAAGAGTTTGTGTTCTAACTACATGTTTGTATGAATACTAACCATGCACACAGTGAACTATCAGTAGATATTTGACCTGGATTATCCATGAACATGCAGTCACTTTTCGCTTGAGTTAACCAGGACAAAAACTTCAATTTTTATTAACATAGCATTTCATGTCAACTGTAGAAGGCAGATGATACCTCTTTTGAGAAAATATTTTTTAAATTATCAAAAGAGCAGGTTGACTTTGTACCAAATAGGTGCTTTGTATGAGCCACTTTTTTTTTTTTTTTTTTTTTTTTACCCAAAATCTACATAATACAAAATTACTGTCCTTTTTCTTCTAGAAATGTTTTGGCAGTTTATTGCTAAATCATTATTAAGTGATACTGAAAAAAAAAAAAAAAAAAGACGACTTTATATATACACTGGACTGGTAATCTGATTTTTAATGATACTTTTAGACAACATTTGTAAATTCTTGTTCATTATTTTGCATTTGATTGCTTTACCATTTCTGAAGGACAGGCACTAGTTTGAGGTATTTGGCCTGGAAGTTAGATCATTTCTTAGTAATGTCAACATTTTATTCTTGATGTAGTATTTTGTAATACTTCCTTAAGTGGCTTACTAGAAAATGAAGCAATGTAATGTACAGAGATACTGTTTCTGAAAAGTCAGTATGTGGCTTGAAATGTGTGCCAAGTAGCATGAAAAACAAATCAGAATAAAATAATGCTTCATAAGCTCATGCTTCCCAGGATTAACTTTATAACACTGACCTACTGGGTCTTCACTGTCAGCAATCTGACATCGAAACAGTCTCTGCCTCATAACATGAAAGTTGTTTTTCAGAAGTTGTCTCTCATTAATTCTTGCTTGAAGACATATAATTAAAACCTCACAAGGTGTTCCTTCATAAAAGATGAGTATTTTTTTACATGAATATAGAAGACAAATCCCACTCCTAATACAATGGACCTTCTAACCTGGCACTCTCATAAAACCAAGATGTTGCCAAGTAAATTGGCTGCTAGCACTATCAGCGCCCTGCAGTGCTTTTGTTAATTATCTTGCCATAGTGCCTGATGCAGATAGCAATCTTTCCAGAAGAGCAGGCAGATTTAAAGAGGCAGAATTAATTAAAATTGATTTGTGCTGTCTGTCATGTTGAGCTCTGCTGGGAGAATTTTTTTTTTCCTTTCCTCTCTCTAGTTCATGCTATAGTATTACATGAAACAGATACCTCACCTTGGAGTACTAATTATGGTGAATGAATAGGATTTATCTGCTGTGATAGGCAATTCATGGGATGAGGAGACATCAACATTTACTTCATTTGAGTACCACCCAGAGAGAATTTCTCTCTCTTCTGACCTTCCGGGTTCATAAATGAGGGGATTGGAAAACAAACTTCAAAAATACAATTTTGCAACTGAGGCTGTACTTTGATTTAATGTCAAAAGATAGAGGGCTGTAAATCTTTGTTGCAAATAAAAATGGTGATGTAAGACTAGTGCAAGAATGATAATAATACAAGATTATACAGAGAAATCCCAATGTGAACAGTGAATTTATTTCCTAAGGATGAACTTCATTAGCAAGGAATACTACTCAAGAGTTCCTGTACTCTTTTATCCACCTCAAATTTTGTGTAGGATTCTTCTCATATTTATAAAACTCAAAACTCTGAGCATTATAAATAACCTTAAAGAAGATGACAATGTGATGGTTTTGGTTTGTTGGTTTGTTTTTTTTGTGTGTGTGTGTTTTTTTGTTGTTGTGTGCGTTGTTTTTTTTTTTTAATAAAAATTTGCCTATCATGTTGGCAAAAAATGGATGTTTATGGGAAGAATTAATGACTTTAAATATTTAAATCAAATCAGTCACAGAATCACACAATCACAGGGGCTGGAAGGGACCTCTGGAGGTCCAAACCCCCTGCTAGAGCAGAATCCCCTAAAGCAGATTACACAGGAACATGTCCAGGAGGGTTTTGAATGTCTCCAGGGATGGAGACTCCACAGCCTCCCTGGGTAGTTTGTTCCAGTGCTCTGTTATCATAAGAGTAAAGATGTATTTTCTTATATTTAAGTTAAACCTTCTGTGTACCAATTTGTGACTGTTGTCCCTTGTTCTGTCACTTCACACCACTGAGAATAGTCTGGACACATCCTCCTGACACCCACCCTTCAGATATTTATAAGCATTAATGAGATCCCCCCTCAGCCTCCTTGTCTCTAAGCTGAACAGACTCGGCTCCCTCAGCCTTTCCTCATATGGTAGACGTTCAAGTTCCTTAATCATCTAAGTGGCCCTGTGCTGGACTCTCTCCAGTAGTTCCTTGTTCTTCTTGAACTGGGGAGGCCAGAGCCGTAGTCCAGGCTAGGATATCAAGAACTTGTTTATTGAAAATCCATATCTCTAAATGTTTTAGATTTGGTATAAGTTTTGCTGTCAGTTTTTTAAACTGTAACTTTTGTGTATGAAAGTAATTTTAATTATTTGTCAAGAGGAGATGGGGCTATGATGAAGGCATACTCCTCCTTACATTGAACACCTTTTTCCAAAGTAATGTAAAAAGAAAAACAGGTAACTATTTGTTTAAAGTAAGAACTAAAGTTTATTAAGTTATTGAGCAGGATTTATTACTCCTAGTAGATTTTTTAACTACCTGGGTTTCTGGTGGTTGCTATTTAGAAAGATATGTTGACCTTAATTTGGAGGTTTATAATTTGTATTCAATATGATAATTTGACTAGAGGATTTTAAGCAATAAATTGCTTTCATACAACAACTCCTTACTGTACCAGAAGTTGAAAAAAATATTTAAAATGCCCACAACAATAAAAACTTAAGACAGCTAAAAAAATAGGTGGCAAAAGAAATACATCAGGCAAAATGCTGGCCTTGACCATCATGTGTTGGACATATTTGTATAGTGAACTTGCTATTTAGCTTCATAACACATTATTTGCTCTTGTGGCTGCCTCTTATCTTTATTCTAATGAAAAGTTTTCCTCCCTGACCTTTTTCTCAGCATACTACTAGAAAAACGATTAAACATGGAGCAAATTCTGCTCTTGAATAGCTGTGATTTCAGTTGAAATAGCATGTTAGTCAGACTTTAATTTTGAAATAGAAATAATAATTGAAACATATTGGTCCTGATTCTTCGCTAATTTTCATTCACTCAGAGGACTATAAAAATTCATGAAAGCACAAGACAAATTAGAGTGTTATTACTTTATACACATTTGTATACTTTGAATAAGATTTTTTTTATACAAGGTGCAAAGTGATAAAAACATCTCACTTGGATTAAGAAATAAATGTTCATTAAAATAACACATTTTTCTAAATAGTAAAAGACTACATTAATTAAATTTTATGAACATAGAAAGTGGAATTGTGCTACTGCATGATTTTATTTCTATGTTCCAAGTATAATTAGCAAGTTTTTCCAAGTATAATTAGCAAGTTTTTCTTAGTTCTTCTGCTCCAAAAATTAATACAATCATTACAGAAGTTCTCAGTGGAAAAAACTCTGCACTGCATCGAATCCATGCAGTCCATGTTTGGTTCTAATAAAACAAAGCTTAGATGTAATTAATATTGTTCTACTATATATATTTTAATAACAGTGAAATTATATTTTACTATTATCCTATTACATATTATTTGATAATTCACTCAAACTCAGTTTTTCTATGTCTAAATCAGGAAAATAATACTGCAAGGAGGAAGAGTCTGATAAATATGAATCATTACTTGCTATGGGAGATGTATTACAAAGCCTGAGATATTTTCGATTTTAGCCAAGAAATACCTGACAGTTTTTTGACCTATTGAACTTGTCTTTGTCCTGTTCTGGATCTCTTATCTTCAGCATATATGTAGAAAGCAAAAGCAATGAATAGTAATAGTTAAAAACAAAACTGCTTTATTGCAGTTAACCTGGTGTCTAGTTGTCAACTTAATGCCTCCATCTTTTCTTTTTCCCTCTCTCAAACTTGCTGTTATTCTTGACAAAATAACTCTTTGATTGCAAAAACAACCCAAAGTACTCATCAAAATTCTTATGAAAAAAAAAGCTTACATCTACTCCAAAGATATGCTCATTTCAGTTTTTTTTCTCTCCAATGTCATACAAACTATCTAACAATTTTACTTTCTTTTTTTTTTTTTTTGTTCAATAATTTGAAAGAACAAAACCTTTCAGATATCACATAAAAGAAAAGAAAAATAGTTTAAACATTATCTCCTGAGAATAATTCTGAAATGCCACTCATGTCAGACCCAAATTTACTCCCAACTCACAGGGTGCATGACAATATGCTTTACTGCTTGAATCTGTTCCAATAATATTAACAAGAATGATACCCAGCTCTTCTGTGATAGATTTATTTAGATGTCTAGGCCATTTACAAAGATAGTCAGGAAAGAGCTGCAGGAATGATTCGTGTTCTGGGAAACATGTCAGATGGGGGTATACTACCTCTCCTACCCCCTCTATTGATTTAGGCTGTTCTCCAGGAAGAGATCATGTATGACTTTCACACACTCTATGAATATCTAAACATAGGGAAGAGGTATTTGAAATCTGGTTTTGCTTTGTTTCTGTTGAGAAAATCAGAATGTATATTAGTAGCTGGAATACAATTTTAAAAGTCAAATTAGACTTAAATTATGGTGTAAAGTACTAAAGTGAATTTAATTTTCTATTCAACAGTTTGCTGAGATTACTGGTGATTTCTTTCTTACTTCAGTTGAGCCTAGATGTTCTTTCTGGTAATATTACAGCTCAAATAGAAATTATAGCCTTGGTGCAGAAATTTCTGTGAGCATCTAATCATGAATGCTTTAATCTAATCTCAGAATCACTGGAAAATTTAGGCTGAAAGTGACCTCAGAAGTTCTTATTATCCCATTTCCTGATCAAAGTGGAATCAGCTGCGATGGTAAAAAGTTTTAATATTTCCGTCAAGCTCTTTAATGCATACTGATCTAGTGCTAGCAACACATATTCCTACACACTTTTGTGTTTCTTATTGCTTGTTTATTAAGTGTCTAGGTGAATTTTCTTCCATGATAAGGCATAACTCAGCAGTTAAAGAAGGTACAAATCTTTCAGAACTGTGTCCTCAAAGAACAGAAAGCTAATTTCTTAGAAAGTAAAATAGTTTGCTATAAAGAGATAATTTTTGTCTTGAGAAGATAAAGTTTTCAGCACATATTTTTAGAAAAAAACCCAACAAGTACGTTCTTTGAATTAAGTAAAAAAGAATACTTAACTCAAAACCAGAATAGATGTGTGGTAAGCTCTTGATGGTAATTGGACTTTTTTTTTTTCTTTCTTACTAGTCCTTCACAAAAAAAGAGTGACTATGTACTTTGAAATCTTCACATTTTATAAACAGCATTGATCACTGCCAAATTGATTTGAAGAAGTAGCCAGTTCTTCTAAGAATATATTGTTTCCTTTCAGGATAATAGATACTAGCAAAGTGTAGATGCTTAGTATGGCATTGTTTTAATTAAAATAAACAATGATAATACAATACATTAAAATATTTTTATATATAGACTCTATGATGTTGAAAGGGACCTCTGGAAATCATCCAGTCTGATCCCAGTACTCAGAGCAAGGTTAATGAAGCAGCTTGCCAAGGTCAGTGCTTGAATACCTCCAAGGTATTTTAAATCTCCTTTATTTAAATTTACATCCATTGCCTGTTGTTCTGTCACTGGACTCCACTGAAAAATCTAAGTCCTTCTTCTAGACTCCCTACCATCAGGTGTATATGCACACTGATATCCTGAGCCTCTTCTCCAGGCTGCATAACCTCATCCTTCTCAGCTTCATAGGACAAATGCTCCTGTCCCTTCGTCTTCTTTATGGTCCATTGCTGGATTTGCTCCAGCAAGCCCATGTCTTTTACATTGGTGGACACAGCATTCCAGATGTTTTTCATCATGGCTGAGCAGAGGGGAAAGATTACTTCTCTTGACCTGCCAGCAACACTTTTTTCTTATGCAGACCGGTATGTTCTTAGCCCTCTTTACTGCAAGGGCACATTGCTGACTCATAGTCAAGTAGTTGTTCACCACAACACCCAGGTATTTTTTCTGCCAAGTAGTTTTACAGCCATTTGGCCCCTAGCATGTGCTGGTGAATGGAGTTACACTTCTCCAGGTGCAGGACTTTACAATTTCTGTTATTGAACTTCATGAGTTTTTTTCCAGCACAACCCTCTGATCTATCAGCCACTCCTCCCACTTTTGTATCATCTGCAAACTTCCTGAGGGTACACTATGCCCCATCATTCAGGTCATTAATGAAGATGTTGAAAATTACCAGCCACAGTGTTATCATCGGGGTACTCCACAGGTGACTGGTCTCCAACTGTTGGCTGATCACACCTTGT
The DNA here is from genome assembly GCF_000747805.2 of Chaetura pelagica. Classification (NCBI taxonomy): domain Eukaryota; kingdom Metazoa; phylum Chordata; class Aves; order Apodiformes; family Apodidae; genus Chaetura; species Chaetura pelagica. The sequence continues at coordinate 542,938 of NW_009951997.1, read as the reverse complement.
GCCACTGATTACAATCCTTTGAGGCTGGCAGTTCACACAGCTTTTAGTCCACTTCACGGTCCATTTATTTAGTCTGTACTTCATCAGTTTGTCTATGAGGATGATACCAGAGACAGTGCTGAAAGCATTACTAAGATCTAGGCAAACAACATCCTCTGCTTTGCCCTGAATTAGTATCTTGACATAATAGTTTTGTATTACTCCTTTTAAGTAAAAGGTACAATATTTCAAGATTGTTTAAGACAATTTTTAATCTAAAAAATCCATTAAGTTGCTTGGTAATCCAAGGAAATAATAACAATAACAATGATAATAATAATAATTGAGAAGCTTAGAAGTTGCATCAACAAAGCAAATTTTTAACTGAACTTAGCCAGTCTCTGATGTTTTGTAAGTATTTTCAAAATCTCCCCAATGTGTATAAACTTCAAGAATTAGGTTTAAAAAGTCTTATTCAAACAAACGAAACAAAACAAAAATCCTTCAGTAGTGTAGCTAACGGTTTGAAGGTGTCTGAAACAATATTTCAATTATTGCTAAAGACCAATTAAACAAAAAAGAAACCTCAAACAGTTAATTGAATGGAAGACTGAATTTAACTTTACCATATAGACAAGCTGAAAAGAAATCATAGCACTATTACATTTGTTGTAGATTATCTGGACAGAACTTCCAATTTCTAAACACTTAGCCAATGATAGCACTGAGATAATGCAAATACCATCATTTCATGTTATTCAGATCAAGGCTGTAGGAAAAGGAGATTTTTATTTTCATCAACGATCTTCCCGTGACAAAAGGAATTATAAAAATCCTTCCAACTGAGTAACTTAATTGATGCTAAGGTAGAACTCAGCAGATGTAAATATCTTAATGGCAAGTAACTTTAAACTACAGAATTTCTTAAAGATATTGTCTTGAACTTCTTTGTTTGATTAAAACAATGCTATCTTGATTATTTAAGGAGAGAATCTCATTGTTTAAATAAGGATCAGAAAAAGAGATTTCACAACATGTCTACTGTTATTTTTTATCTAATACATTAGGTGTTTTCAGGTGAAGGTGATTTCCAAGTTTCTGAATAGTCAAATTATTTTTCTTTTGAGTTTCAGTAAGCAGATAGAAGATTTAAACAGTGAAAAAGAAATGGTATTTGTAATTATCTCAACAAGAAGCTGCAAGATACTCAAAGAGAACTATTGCTTAGAACTACAAACAACATCAACAAGATTTTTCAAATTATATAAATAGGTAGTGACCCTTTAAAATCAGTGAACTTAGACTGATCTAGAGCAACTAAGAATTCAGATTTCTTTATTTTTAGGAAAATACCACTGATATAACCTTATTAAGTATATGGTACTTACAGAGATCTGAGGTTAGCAGCAGTTTTTCAACCAACCTTGACAAGATTAGTTTTTAAAACCTGTACTGGATATCTTTGCTGGGACATAGAAAATAAATTTAAAAAAAATAAAAAAAATTAAGAATCAAAAGGGAAAGGAACAGTGTCCTTAGAGTTTCAACTATGAGAAACTGCACTGGAGGTTTTTTTATTCTCCAGCAGTGCTAGAAACTGAATCCAAATCTAGTGAGTAGCTTTGGAGAAATCAATGCAACCATCTATGCTTCAGTTTCCAGTCCTTGCTTCTCTTGCTCATTCACATTCATCTTTTTTGAACATCAGGCTGTTATGATTATACATTCACAAAGAAGTGTTATGGCATCAAAGTGGAAAACTAGGTGCAACCAAGCAGTGAGCAGTTATTCCACACTGAAATATCTTTTTCACATCTATATATGAATAGCTTTTAACTGGAGTTGGAATTATGACTGATACATAACTACATAAAGTAAATATGAAGTATGTTGTTCCATATGTCAACAATTGAGCTGATGTATTATAAAAACATTTATAATACATCTTCTGGTCAAGATGACCTCCAAAGGTCACTTCCAACTAACACTATTCTGTGATTGTGTGATTCTCTGAAATAGTCAAGAATAATTAAAAAATAACAAGAAAGTTCCCTTTAAGGAGTAAAGGTTATAGGCAATCTTATTTAGTCCTCTATGTTACCTTACATTTCAGCTACTTTATCTTAATTACATCCTGTGAAAACTAATTTAAAAATCCATCAATTCACTCTAAAGAGCTATCATTAGCAACAACAATATTAATAAATAAATAAATAAATTAGTAATTATTAGTCTTTCTGCATTCCAGAATAAATTGCTTTATTTATTTTAGCTAACCAGATTTGAGTTTATAACACCTCTTTGTGAATGTGTAATTGTAACAGCCTGATGCCTAGCAGAAGAAGCTGTTAAATGGTAAGTACAATGGCTTTCCAGGTATCTTACAAAAAAAAAAAAAATCATGCTTAGTCTTGGGCAATGCTTTTATTTGATTTCTTTACTTAGTCTTGGCATTTGTGCTTCCCCATGCATAAAATGTACCAAAGTAGAAGGTTAATAACTCTTGAGTTATTAATAACGTTGATGAATTTTAAATTGTCAGTTATTGATGCTGATAGGTTAAATTTTTTTTCAACTAGTACAAATATTGAGGGAATCATTACTGATAGAAAACATCATTGACAGTGAGCAATCTAGGTCACTTGGAAAAAGGACTGCAAAAAATACACAGAACAATTTTTTTTTCCAGAGTGTTGAAAAATGTATAGCTTTCTTTTCCTATATTGGTCTTCCTGGTTTTTGAGACCATACTCCTGTGGCTTTATTTCTTTTAGACAGACAGTATCCAGAATAGCAAAGGGCAATGGTCTGAAGCACAGTTCACAATTACAGTTCTGTGCAATAAAAAAACCCAAACCAAACCAAACTCCCCCCAAAACTAACAACTTTTGGATACACATTTATAAGGTAAAATAAAAATATATGAACCATTAAAGCAGTATAGAAATGTAAAAGCTGACCTTCAGATCTATGCAACGGACCTCAGGGTGATCGAGAAAGTTTACAACCCAGCAAGTGGTACATTTCTTGAAGCTTTTCATGCCTCTATGTATTGAAGAGGAACTGAGATTTACCTTAAAAGAGAGGCTTATTTAATTAGCCTGAACTCTTCATTTAATTAAATGAGCAACAAAAGAAATTAACATAAGAATTATGTTCTTCCAACATCACATCTGAGTTATCTCCTGCAAATCAGTACTGGCAAAAGCAATTTTCCAATAATACAATTTTTTTCTCTATGTTGAAGTTTATTACACCAAATTATCCTGCTGCAGACAGGACCTGTGTTGATAAATTCTCTCTTCTGCAGACTTTTTGTGTTTCAATAATATTGGGTAGTAGGGTTGATATTTGAAGTTTTAGATTCAGTTTCAGTTAATTCCTGTTGCTGAATATCTAAAAGCATAATGAAGTAAACAGTCATCTCATGGAAACTTACAATCAGGAGCTCTTTTTACAGGCTTCTGTCTGACCTATACGACCAGGTCTGTTAGTTCACACCCTGAAGCACGTTCAAAATCCCACAGTCAAATTGTGTTATAGGAAATCAGATCCGCAGAAATTAAGTGTGAATTCTTCAGTCCTTGTTCTCTTTTATCAAAAGAAATTTACCATGAGCATCTGAGAATTTTCTGTCTGAAATCCATCTAAAATACTCATTTAGGTATTCAGTATCAGTCATTCACACTAAGGTTTAAACACAGAACTGCTGAAATGCTGATGACCCAAAGCTTTACCACTGCAGTGATGTGCTGCTGCCCTAATATGCATTAGCTACAACTCTCCTTGCTGTTGACATGGTTATTTTGCTTGTTGCTCCACATATAGCACTTTGCATTTTCTGCCAATTGCTTTGTCGCATAACATAGATGTACATTTTGCTGTTTTATCATTTAAAGGGGAAAGAGCACTACCTTAAGCAGCACTGTTTATATTAGTAGTCTGTCCTTCTTCCCTCATCTATTTCAACAAAGACGTAAAGTGGTTTGACTGACTAAATAAATGTGAGGTACCTTTGCTGTCCCTAGCAGTATTCTACAGAGGATTTGTTACTACACACAGTGTTTTTACATGCCTTGCATGCTTCAGATTTTGCAGGATAGGACTCTTAACATTGACCAGACTCTTGCATTAATGAATAAAGAGAAGGTTGCTTAGAAGAGAGAAAACTTCCATTAGTTGTATTCCATGAATATTCTTCCTGGTAAAAAATTACTGGTTTTTTGTTGTTGTTTTTTTCCTACAATAACAAGGAAAATGTATGTTAACGACTTTTAAGACAAAGCCAATTGTTGGCTTAAATTCCTAGGTATGGATATTAAGTATCCTGATTGTAAATACAAGTGCATGTGAGATTATATTATTAGTTTTTCTTCTGGAGAGATGGAAGTTAAAATATTTTATGCAAACACACTCAATTTGTTAAGAATTCCTATTGATTATATATATTGGCTCTGGACTGCTTTTTTTCCCTTTACTTGTTTCTTAAGATAAGTCTTTATGCTATTCTGATAGGACAATGTGAGACAATTTTATAAAAATGTAAAATCATGTTAGAGTGAGTGTGTTGTTTAAATTATTTTTCTCTGATCTAAGGAAAGATTTACTGTTTAAAGAATGTGGCTGTTAGCCCGTAAGTGGTGATTTAAAAGGTAAAATGCATTACTGAATATTACAAAGATTGTTTTATTCTTGTGTCTTACATTTTGCAGTGATTGCTAAACATTTTTGTTCCCCTTCTCCAAGTTTAAATACTGTGCAACAGAAAATACAGCTGATTGTTTGTATTGAGAAATGTTCCCTAATTAGCTCTTAAAGCTATCTTCTCTGAAGGGGGTTAGGACTCTCTCAGAGATCACTTGTTGCTTTATTTCCCTCATCCATCTTCTTGCAGCATCTTGACATTTTAGAGTGCATTATTTTTTACACACCCTAAATTGAGGCTCTTAGCCCAATCCTAGAAATGACAGTTTACTTTTGGTTTTGATCAGACAATTTCTAGGTCACTTGCCTTAGTGGTACATGAACAACTCCTGTGCCATAATTCTGTTCAAGTCTGTGTCCAAAGACAATGCCACAAAGTCTTAGTTTTTTAAAAAAATTGACACTTTTTTATTGGTGCTTATTAATGAAAAGACAAGGTGACCTTATTATTTTCTCTCTTTACTTTTTCTTCCTTTTTTATTTTAAATTTTTATTTTATTTTATTTTTGAGACTGGAGCTAGAGATAATTGGCATACCTCTTAACAGTCTCTAAAGACCAATTAACAACAGGGTGTCATGTACTCTGCCAGTCTGAGTTTCAATTAAATGTTGGCTCCAGGAGTAGCTAAACTAACATATAGCTATTGAGAAGCAGTTACACTATTGATATAGCTGAGTCCACTTCTGCGGACAAAGACTCTTGCTTCATGACAGATGGCCTAATGCTCTGGCAATTAATACATTTTTATGACTTCTAAATCTTTCTGACCTTTTGCTTTTCCCTGTCCAAGTTGGTAGGGCACAGTTTTATTAGTGGAATAGAAGTTTAAGGACACAATTATGTGACACCTTTTCAGTAACTCCCTTCTAATTTTTAAAAAATGATGAATGTATTCTGTTGACAAGAACTGACAGCTCAATTGCAATGTACTAGTTCTGGCTATAGGGAAAGTGATGATTATTGGTGAGATCCTGATGTTACTATAGCTGGAATGGCAGGTTGGTTAGGGATTAAAGAATAGTAATTATGAGTATGAATAAGAACTCAGTGGCCAGGATAGATGTAACAGATTTCAATTCTTTCATCCTAATCCATCATATCCTAAATATGTATCTTAAAAACATAATTTTCCAAAAACATAAACTCAAAAATCAAATCAGCATGGCATAGATTGCCATTTAAACATTCTCTTTCAATTTGCAGAAGTATCACCAGATTTTGGTTAACTAATGAACTAAGTTGGAATCTAAGAAAATGCAGTCAACATAACATTATCTTAGTTTTTTTCAAATATTAGAAAACTAATCAGACTTTCCCTCATTGACCTTTTTCTTCCCTCAAAATATAATCAAGTTAAAATAATAAGTTTTGAAATCTTTATTGGCCTGTGAAAGTATCCACACCTACATTGTACTGACAAACTTAAAGGCCCTCTAAAAATTTTGAATGCATCCTACAGTAAAGTTTAATTAAAAAAAAAGCTAATCTTACTATAAACTGACTTTACTTGACCTTGCTTGGGAATGATCACAGATATTGTAAACAATAAAATGTCTGGACTCAAGTTTTAATGAATATTTAAAATTTTGATACTTTCTACATATCTTCCTTGCTGTACTTTTCTTAAAGTGTCTTCCTGTGAGAATTTTCAGTGTGTTAGCAAGAATCAAGTGAGATTTTATGGGTCTTGCAGTGGTTGTTTTTTTTTCCTTCAATATTCTTAGATAAGGAACCTGTAAATAGGTGGAAACTTCTAAGTTTTGTCTTACAAATGGTGTTTCTCTGTAGTTTCTATTAGTCTGTAGAGATAACTTTGTTCACATGTAAGTCTGGCATCTGCTTTTTTACATTACTTTTAATCTTGGCTTTTATCTTTCATAGACTTACGGTTTGGGGAATTCATGGGCATCTGAAAAACTAAGAAATACACATTTTACTTTCCGTTTAAGTCTTTACTCTTCATAGCAAGTGATTATTGAACTGAATAAGTCAGTTTTATTAATAGCTTGGTTGCAATTTTATTGCTCTCAAAGCACACTAAGCTTACAGCACTCTAGACTGATACCCTTTGTTTATCCAGGTAGAAGTACAGGATCATTAAATCCATGCTTTTCATTAGCCCTATTCAGTAATTCTCCAGCTCTATTTAGGTGTATGATACCTTTGGGAAGAAAGTGTACAGATATCCTTAAAGCTAGTTCAGGGTATGTGAAATTCTCAATTTATAGTACAAGGTAGGTATGGATTTACAGGATTTTATGTTCTTTTTGTCTTTCTTCCTTCTCCTTCCACCCTTCTCTTCTTCTTCCCTTTTATCCCCTTAAACAAACAACATTCTACCTGGAACTTTGCACTATTTCCTCCTATCATAGTGAAATTCATTCCAGCTCAGTTATGTTTTATGTTTGTAGGGCATTTAATTTGAAAAATAAAATTGGTACTTAATTTATTATGTATACAAAAAACTTTTCCCTTAAAACACAGGATAATGGTGCATATACAGGCTTTTAAATATCAGTGAGAAAAGAATCAGCTTCAGAGGAATCTGGATAACTCTCCCAGTCTTAAATTTGTTCCTAATCCAATAGCATTTTTGAGGCTATACTTTTGAGTTTTACAAATGTTAAGACCAAGATAAGCTCAAGTATTCAGAGGCTACATCTGCTCAAAGCTTACAGATAGTCTTTTGTGTTATCTCTGGGCTCTGTATTATTATATGTGACACTGTGTTTCTCAGGGAGGTGTTGCAGTGTACAGATACATTATAATTGAAATGTTCCAAGGGGTTTTCCTTAATGCTTATTATTTACCTATTCCTCAGTGTGTGCACCAGAACCCCAAGAGCAACGATTAAGTTCTTGGCCATTGATTTGTACTTGTTGCAGAATCCCTGAAGCTGAAAAAGTCTTGTTAAGTTAAAAAATACCGAGAAGATTTTCTTCTCTTTCCGTATAATTTAATAGAGAAAAAAAAAATGTGCTGCAGGAAATTATATTTTTGATATTTGCAAAACATGCATAGGATAAATATTAAGAATGTGCTTAGTAGGAACATCAACACAAACCTTTTGGTTTATGTTAGCTTCTTTAGTATTCTTTGACTTTCAAGTTTATTTCTGGTGAGTGTTTGTTCTTTCTGCCTTCCCAAATAAGCTAGCAGTCTTAGACATGCTTATTCCATATGACTGCAGAATCTCCCTGGTTTGCCTCACAGAATAAAGATGAAAGGGTTAAATACAGCAATGTGAACATGAAGCTGGTTGAAGAAGTGTTGGGAATTTCTTATGGATGAGACATATACACCTGAGTATTGAAACAAAAAGGAAGAGAACTATCTTGAATTATTTATTCTCCTAGATTCTAACAGCTCTTTTCTCAAGAAAACCTGCACTTTTCTGTTGAATAAATAACCAATTCCCAAAGGTATCCTTGCTACAGCTGAATATTATTAATCCTAATATGAAGGTCTTTATTTTAAGAAACCAAAACACCATGTAGTATATGAGGGAAAAGTGGAAATATTTTGGACAATTTTTATAAGGAGAAATAAAATCTGTAGTATATTGCTCAAAGTGTATTAGACTGCTTTAAACTTTCAAATCTCTAGATGTTAGTTTTTCTGTTTTTTTTAGTAACTCTTTTTTACTACAAAGTGTATTAAACCCACTGTTCTATCAATGCAATTCCATGGTAGCTAGTGAACATTTCTCTGTACTGTTAATTATAAGAGTATTTATCAACAGGACAATTAGATAACTGCTCCTGGTTTCTGAAGCAGAGCCTTGCAAATAAATGTATAATCTGCTGGAGGTGTGTTCTTTTCAACCAATGAATTCTCATTACCTCCTGACAATAATAAGAGTTATCTGCATGCATCAAGGCAAGAACTAAGCAGATTTTTGTCATTATTTGTAAATCTTGCTGCAACTGTATCTGGGTAAAACAGACTTTGCCCACTTAAATGATCAGGAAGAGTAAATATTGGCCAAATAATTATGCTCCTGCTGTTTTCTTCTGAGTTTTTATGTAGCCTTTCCTAAGAACCCTTTTTGTGAATTCTGATTTCTTAGTAATATTTTAGAACAGTTCAGCTTCATTGAAGCTATGCATAGTATTCCTTGAAGTAGAATTGGAATAATGAGCTTACTAATTAAAACTGCTATTTTCCAGAAAAAAAAGTTTTTTAATTATATTTTACAGTATAAAGCTTTTTTTCAACAGTGTATTCAGCAAAATCATCATTAGCATAACTTTTCTTAAATCTGGCAACTTCGGTGATATCATGGATATTCAAAAACCAAAATAATGATTGAGCCTTCCAGTAAATCATCTGTGGAAGAATTTTGAACTTAATAAATGCTTTATTTTAGTTTTACCATTAGAACCATTACATTTTAATGTAAAAAAATGAAAATCCAACAGAAAAAAACCCCAAAATGAAACAAAACAAGCAACAAAAACCAAACAAACCCACCCCCCCCACAAATAAAAAAACAACCACAAAACAAACAAACCCTCCCACCCAAACCCAACAAAAATACAAAAAAAAAATCACAAAAAATTTGCTTCAGTTTTTCAGTTGATCTTTAACTTTATTTACCTTTCAGAATGTGAATCACCATAAATAATACAATTATAGAATGGTTTCGCTTGGAAGGGACCTTAAAGATAATCTGGTTCCTACCCCCCTGCCATGGGCAGGGACACCTCTCACTAGATCAGATTGCTCAAAGACCCAGTCAGCCTGGCCTTGAACACTTCCAGGGAGGGGCCATCAAATGCCTTCTTATATTAAGCAACTTACTATATTAAAGGAAACTCTTCCATGTGTACCTACTAAATTTCTTTCTTTTTCATGTAGCTGTTAAACTTGTAGTTAACAAGGGCAACACTGACTTAAGTAAGGGAATTTGTACCATATGAACTTCATTCTAGAGCCCAACTTTTCAGAGATTAAGTTTTTTAAAGAATCATGCTGCATTTTGACTGAAAGTGGACAGTGATTTTGAGCATAGTGCTTTATCTTGCTAATTTCTGTTTAACATCACAGAATCACAGAATCAGAATCACAGCATGTTAGGGGTCGGAAGGGACCCAAAGAGTCCAAACTTCCTGCCACAGCAGGACCAAAAAAACAGTAGGGCAGATCACTCAGGAAGGCATCCAGACAGGTCTTGAAAGTCTCCAAAGAAGGAGACTCCACAATGTCTCTGGGGAGCCTGTTCCAGAGCTCTGTAACCCTCACAGTAAAGAAGTTCTTCCTCATGTTGAGGTGGAACTTCCTGTCCTCGAGTTTGAATCCATTGCCCCTCACCCTATCACAGGGAACAAGTGAAAAGAAGTTGTCCCTGCCTTCTTGATGCCCAGCCCTCATGTATTTATAGACATTAATTAGATCCCTCCTCACTCTTCTCTAGACTGAAAAGCCCCAGGTCTCTCAGCCTTTCCTTGTAAGGTAGGTGTTCCCATCCTTCAATCATTCTCGCAGCCCTCCCTTGGACTCTCTCAAGTAGATCCCTGTCCCTCTTGAACTGGGGAGCCCAGAACTGGACACGTGTTTCTGTAGAACTGCATAAATATTTGCAGGATTTGGACTGAAACATAGTATTGGTTTTGGAATTGGGCTGAGTGAATATTACTGTTGTTTTTCTTTACTTAACATAAGCAGACTTCTATAACAAAAAGGAGTATTAGTAACTGATTAATTACTAATGGCAGAGACAAACTACAGTATAGTTACTATAACTTAAAATGTCATCCAGGTAGTTTTAAAATATGTTTGAAGAAGATCAAACAAGCAAAAAACAGGGAAAAAAAATGAATAAATGAAGCATAATATTAGGAAACATTGACTTTTGAAAACTATTTCTGACATTTAATATGGAAACTGAATTGTCAGTAAAAGTCAAAGCAGAAAGCAAAAGTACTTTACATTTCGTCCCACTTCCCTTGAGGAAAGCCTTTTCAATGGAAATATTAGACTTTTAGTCGCATTAATGGCATATGGACATAATTGTTTTCCTCTCACTTGCTTTTCTATCGATCAAACTAGAAACGTGACATTTTTCTTTATAGAGAAATCTCATGGCAGTAATTCAGTCAATTATCAACTTTTAGCCAGTTATTGTAATATGTTTTTAATTGCACTATACTAAAACATAAAGCTTAATAAACCCAAATGCTATTGTCTTATTTCCTAGAGATACATTGCAGGAATTCTCTAAGAAAGTTGTTTGTTTAAAATACCAGTTCCCATATAAATGTCCCTGTGTTGAGTTTCCACTTAAGAATCGTTTGTCTTCCCATACTGTAGCTGAGATCAATAGAAGAATGTAATTTCCCAGTGATCTTCAAGCCTCATTTCCCTTGAGTATTCTTGTAAACAGACAAAAAATCAAGGGAAAGCTAGCCTTAAAACTGAGGAACTGACAGTCATCATGATTAGTCCATTAAAGCTGAATCTGTTCAGTAGTTTGATAATTAAAGCAAATACCTGATGCTTGTATCGCGTATTAGAATAAACAAAAATTAGACTGCTCCATGTATTATCTGAAAAAATATTGACCAAATTCACAGTCACATGGAAAAAGAAGACCACTTTCTACAGAAACACCTAAATAAAGGAAGATATGCAAAACCATATCAATACCAGAACGCTCCATAGAAATACCTTGATAGAAATATTTCATGCCTTTATAGACTATCTGGAGAAGAGAAAAAAACAGTTTATTCATGAAATCTGCAAATTAAACTTACTAGGGTGGAATTGTAAGTATTAGCTGAAAAAAGAGGGATAGGAAACTGAAGGATATTCCAAGATGGATGAAAACAAGATAAAGTCATCCTAGGGAGAGAAGTGGTTAATATAACCAACAAAAACAAATCAGCATGCTCACTCTCAGCTGGAAAGCAGTAACGCTGGAAGGAACAAAGCTCACTGTCATTGCAGAGGACAGCTACATTTCCACGAGCACATCAGGAAAAAAAGCAGAAACACTAATGAATTGTTGATCTTTTTGCACAGCAGCAACATTAGTAATGACAATAATAGACTCTTACAAATTTGGGAAACAGGAGAGGTGCCTGAGGACTGGAGGATAGCAAATGTCACGCCAGTCTACAAAAAGGGCAAGAAGGAGGACCTGGGTGACTAAAGACCGGTCAGCCTCACCTCCACCCCTGGAAAGGTGATGGAACAACTTGTTCTTGGCACTATCTCTAGGCATATCAAGGATGAGGGGGTCATTAAGAACAATCAACTTGGTTTTACCATGGGGAACTCATGTTTGACCAACCTTATAGCCTTCTATGAGGAAATTACTAGGTGGATAGATGATGGTAGAGCGGTAGATGTGGTTTATCTCGATTTCAGTAAAGCATTTGACACTGTCTCCCACAGTGAGGTGGATCGTGAACTGGTTGAAAAGAAGAAGTCAGAGAGTTGTGGTCAATGAGACAGAATCTATTTGGAGGTCTGTGACTAGTGAAGTCCCTCAGGGGTCAGTACTGGGACCAGTACCATTCAATATTTTTCATCAATGACCTGGATGAGGGAACAGAATGTACCCTCAGCAAGTTTGCTGATGACACTAAACTGGGAGGAGCGGCTGACACACCAGAAAGCTGTGCTGCCATTCAGAGAGACCTAGATAGGCTGGAGAGTTGGGCGGGGAGAAACCTGATGAAATTCAACAAGGGCAAGTGTAGAGTCTTGCATCTGGGGATGAACAACCCCATGTACCAGTAGAGGTGGGGGGTGACCTCCTGGAGAGCAGTGTAGGAGAAAGGGACCTGGGGGTCGTGGTGGACAGGAGGATGACCATGAGCCAGCAATGTGCCCTTGTGGCCAAGAAGGCCAATGGCATCCTCAGGTGTATTAGAAAGGGTGTGGTTAGTAGGTCAAGGGAGGTTCTCCTCCCCCTCTATTCTGCATTGGTGAGGCCACATCTGGAATATTGTGTCCAGTTCTGGGCCCCTCAGTTCCAGAAGGACAGGGAACTGCTTGAAAGAGTCCAGCATAGAGCCACAAAGATGATAAAGGGAGGAGAAATCTCCTTTATGAGGAAAGGCTGAGGGAGCTGGGTCTCTTTAGCTTGGAGGACATTGAGGGGCAACCTCAATAATGTTTACAAGTATGCAAAGGGCGAGTGTCAGGATGATAGAGCCAGGCTTTTTTCAGTGATGTCCAGTGATAGGACAAGGGACAATGGATGCAAACTGGAGCATAGGAGGTTCAAGGTAAATATCAGAAAAAACTTCTTTCCTATGAGAGTGACAGAGCACTGGAACAGGCTGCCCAGGGAGGTGGTGGAGTCTCCTTCACTGGAGACATTCAAAACCCACCTGGATGCGTTCCTGTGTGATGTACTCTAGGTGACCCTGCTCTGGCAGGGAGGTTGGACTAGATGATCTTTTGAGGTCCCTTCCAACCCCTAAGATTCTGTGATTCTGTGATTAGAAGGAATATTTGCCATAGAGCAGTATGCTACCACATCTACCATAGAAATCCCCTGACCTGCCAAACAGGATGTAGTTCTGAAAGCAAAGATAAGAGATTGGCACAGTGACTTATGACTGCAGGTAGGGAATATCCATCTACTCTATGATTGATGCTGTACATGAAGAAGAATTTCTAAATGCTGAAATATTAAATAAGTTTTCTATTTGTGGCAGACCTCGTTCTTGGTTTTGTGTCGGTGCTTTTGTCTAAACTACATTATTATAAGGTACTTCAAGTATGGATATTGAATCTTTACCGTTACTGTTTTGCCTCTTGCAATGTTATGTGTCTCATTCAACTCACATTCAGACTAAAGATGCATATCCTGCAAGGTGAGTTTTTAAATCCCCTGTTCAGACCTTGTCATATTCCAAAGCCAGCTCCAATCTTCAATGTCTTCACCTGGCCAGTTTTAACGAAATAGCACTGCCACTCTGAGTGCTGCATTAACAGGGGCACTGAATGCATAGTTATTTCTTTCACTAAGAAAGCAGCTTTAAAAAAAACCACAAAAGTAGCTTGTGGTGTAGGTAACATTTAGGTCATTTACCATATGCTTACCTTTTGTAGTAGGATATGGTTGTCTAGTCTTTAGTTTCTAGTATACTGAGTGTTAAGTAGTCATATTTACAAAAACATTTGACAGTTGTACAAACATTTCACAATATTGCTATCTGTGCCACCTGACAAATAAAAAAGACTTTTCAAAACCTAAAGAATAAATTTCAATTATGCTTAAAAATATAAAATAAACATGACTTTAAAACTGTACCACATGAATAAACTAAAATATTCATTCTAATGACAGAAAAGTACATCCTTGTTATTTTTTTCCTTTTTTATTGGTTTTTCTTTTGTTTGTTTTTCTGTTTGTTTTAGGACATTTCTAAGAACTTAAATTTTAGATATTTAGAAGGGAAATACAAGTTAAAGACAATTGATTTTTATATATTTTAAATATTTTTTCATCTGTGGTGATAACTCTAGAGAAACAAACTGGTATTTCTTCTTTAGATCTATTAAGAAAATAACACATTTTCCTGGATTTTTATTGAGTTTGTCGCTTAACTCTTCATTTTCTTTTCATAACAAAATGAGCTAGATATTAAAACAGTGATAACCCCATATAAAATAAAACTGTTCTTACTGAAGTTAATGGTTCCAATTGGTTTGCAACTTGCATTAGACATTCTGTTTACCCTAATTTAAGTTTATTTATAAATAGCCCAGCTTTATTTATCTTGACTGCAACTGGAAAAACTAAGAACCAATTTCGTTTCTGAATGGTTAGTTACTTAGAATTATGGTACCGTTATCACTTCATTACTAAATCTGTTTAAAATTAATACGTAGAAGTGGGTAAAACATTTTGTTTGTTGACATACGTGGCATGAAAAGGGTGGAATTATTTCATCCATGTCAGAAGTGGAAGAATAGGCTTACAAAGTCCAACAGCAGTGACCATCCGTGGAATCTTGTGCACATACATCCAAAAATATTTAATATCCATTCTTCCAGCAGTTAAGTTAGAAGCGGTTATAATAGTGACTTCCATGGACATAAGGCATGCCATACGTGTAGATTCATCATAACCAGTTTCTGTTTTACCTGGCAACCACACAGTTTCAGCTTGTGAAAAGATCCGAGTTCTGGGTAACTTCTACTTCTATTGTACAGCAAACAACCTAGTTGAGATGCTCTTCTATATATTTTTATGATTTTTTTTTTTTTTTTTTCCCGGATTAGAGCAATGCACTTTACTATCAAAAATTCACTCCGTGTTCCTTTATTTTTGGCCAATAGGGTTTTACATGCAAATGAGCTGCATGGATTAACTTTAAACTAGGTTGAATGTTTTTAAACATACAGTCTTTCCTGTTGAGAGAATAATTTTTGAACATCCACACACATATTTTAAATTCTAAGTTTTCTTTAGAAAATCAGATAATTAATTTTAGATTAAAGAATTACGCAAAATTAAACCAAGATTCCTTAATATTAAACTAAATGTTGAGACCTGTATATTTTGTGTTCAGAGTAGATAAAAGTATGGCTACTTAAAACTAGTAAACCTTTGGGAAGCAATCCTAGGCAAGTCAATAATCCATTTATTCATATTTCTGGTGTTTACTCTTTTGATATAAGTGGCATATTTTTTTCAACCCATGGAATCAATCACAAAATTCCTAGTCAGACATTGTTCAGGGAAAAAAACCAAAAACCCTCTTACTGCAATACCTAGGAATTCTGAGAAAAGGTTGAATACAGATACTTGCTTTGTTCCTGAAGAAAGCAGAATTATTTATACAAATAAATATATACTTGTAGTCAAGTTCTATAGATTTAATGGAAAGTAAATATTCAGACTGTGACGTATGTTGATGTTCCAGGAAATATAGCACATTACCCAACTAATAATTTCAGAGTTTTCTGTAACATCTTAGATGTACTTTTATCTTCTGTTTGATTGCCAAGGTATAATCTAATAGCAGGGGCTTTTATTTGGCAACACAAATTACTTCCTCCCACTATGCCATTTTTTATAAGCAACTATTTATATCTTTAGCTTATAAAGAATGATCTGCCCTAAAGATATTTTGCCAGTGTCTAACAACAGGGATGGTAAAAGAGATATGAAAGAATTTGTTGGCGTTTAAATACTTGACATACTTACCACATCTCCAGCTGTTACAACAAACAGTTTTCTCAAAGAGAAAATTTAGTAGAGAAACACCACTGCATGACATAATTATATTAACTACAGCTTTTACAATGAGATAAAAAACTTTAAAAATAAAAGCTGAAAACATGAAAGACAACTTAGAACACAAGCTGCCATAGACATCCCCTTGCGAGTTCCAATCATTGGATACACTTCAGATATTTAAAGATAGATCATTTTAGAGTTCTATCATATACCCAGGTTCTCCCATTTAAAATTTCTCTGTAAAAGAATGTTTCTATCTTTCAATATTTTTAAGAAAGCCTAGCTAAAAATTTGGGGATAACTGACAAAAAATACTCAGGTTGGCAGAGACTGTGTATTTTGAAGGAATTCAGAAGTCCTTCAGAAATTAATGTTCTCTAGCAAGTTAGTATTAAAACACAGTATTTTATTGCAAGTATTATCTCCCAATCCTTTTAGCTGGAGGAAACAGAAATGATGTATGGTGAGTAATTACAGGAAACTAATAGAGCTATTTCCAAAAAGTGAGCATATTTACCTTCTGAAAGATAAAAAATGACAATAAGACACTGCATGAACGAGTGATGATAAATATCTCGGTCTTTGTGTAAGCCAAATAACTAATTAATTGTGAGTGACAAGGTACAATAAATACCCTAGATCCATCATTAGAAAAAATGAGTTCTTATCATCTTAACTGTCTTTCTCACCAATTAACCTTATCAAAATATCCTTTTGAAAGATCTAGAACATCTTTTAGCATTTGAAATCCCTTTCCTTCTGTAAAAGTAATAATAACAACAATAACAATAATAAACAACCCAGCTATTGGAAGATTTTCTTGAAATATTTCCATACAATATTTATACGTCCATAAATACCATAACAAAATGGTATAAAGAAGTGGAGGATCAAACAGCTTTTCAGTGGTTCCCACCATGCAAGAATAAAGGAGCATGTAATGACAATTTTAGGTAGGCTTAAAGTAAAAAAAAAACACAACAGGTTGTATTTTTAAAAGATGTGAGATTAAAAGTAGCCTTGAAAGCTCCAGAATTTTATTAGTGCTAAAAGTATGTTTACAAGCTATGCAGCAATGACCAGTAACAAATGTCACCTCGACGCAATCTCATTTGCAGGTATATTCTTAGATATTTAGTTATTTCTCTTGAGGAAATTATTATTTTCTATGCTGATGCTTCTGCTCCTTCCCACAGTGTCTGTTATTCACCCTTAGGATTTCAGGCTACACAGACCTTTCATATGGGCCATTACAGCCTTTTTTATGTTCACATTATTTCAGCTTTTCTCTCTGCCTGGTTAAATTTAGCTCTTTTCCACTACTTAGGAACTCCATTAGAGCTTGAACATCTGTAAGTTCTTTTACCATGGTTAGATTCAGCATCTTCCTTCTCATTGAATCTCAATTCTTTTTTGCCTGTAAGCCTTTTCTTCTAGCAAGTGGAGAGCGCAGTTGCATCCCTGCCTATTTTCATCATTAGGGTGGTATTAGATGTCCTGAGAATGCTTTTGGTTGAACTTGTTCAGCTCTTCTTCAGTTTGGGGTTAAGCCGTGAAAAGTCTGTATAGCTGCGTAGCATGTTGGAACTATAACAAGGCTTTCCAAAGATGCCAGGTTCATGCTACTGAGCTGCTAAAACACCGCAGGATTGTCAGGTTTGGTTTAAGCCTAGTGGTCCTTTGGTGTCACAGGCACTGTCTTAGGACAGAACAGGCTAAGTACTTTCAGCCTTTTTTTCTGATTAGCAGCTCTGCAGGAGGAAGGCGTGCAGGGACAAAAGGCAACCACCAGCAGCCCAGTCAGACAGCTGGCTGACCAAAGCAGAACGTGTGACTCCTGAGCAACATACAATTTAAGAAAATATACTCAAGACTCTCCGTATCATCAGCAAAACCTGAGACGAGATACTAAAGAAAAATGAAGGTTTTTATTTTTCTAACTTAACAGGTAGTTTTTGTCTTTTATAAGTTATCAAAATAACAATATTGTTTTCTCTGCTTCTCTTTATGAATGCTGAAAAAAGTTTTAGAGGCCAAGAAGTGTCATGTTTTTCTTGTGCAACAGACAGTAATTTTCTTCTATGAGAAAATTTTTAAGGGTGTAGCATTTTTTGCTTCCTACCACATTCCATGTTACTTTTCTAATCTACATTCCAAGACCAGCTTTTCTTTAATTATTTTAAGGTGTCAGTTGTTCAAGCAAAAGTTTTGGCAATATTCTAGCTTCCATGACAAGAAGTTGTTTCTCATGAATTTTGCTCATGTCTGCTTTTGTTTTCAATATCTAGCATATATGTAAACAAATTAGGGAAATAACCCAGACAGACACACACAGAATTACTCAGGCATATACTCCATATGTAAAGCAGGTAAGCTCTTGTGTAATGTCCTTTTATATAATTTAATAAGGATTACATCAAATAGTCTATGTAAGTTAACTAGAATTCTGTACTAATAAATTCTTACCTATGGGATTTACTTAAGGATTGTAATAATTTCTTCAAAGTTTTAAACCACCTTTAAACTATAATACCAAGTTACAAAATGTAATCAAATGGTTTAAAAGCTCTATAGCAAGACCATACTCAGATTATGTTCTTAGATTATTTTTTGTGTGTGGGAACAATTTGTCTTTCATATCTGAGTGGTATTAACTCAAGTAACCCATGGCCTAGAGTTTCAGTTGTCTGTGATCCTCAGCCTAGTTTTGGAGTGGCACAGTTGCGTGACTTTATTTCAGTTTTAGGGAGAAAATTGTTGTTGCTCTTTAATTTTCTCTTTTTCTAAATCTGAATCCCCTAGAGATGGATTTTTGGAAAATGCAAATTGTGTTCAGGATTCAGAAATTCCAACCATGACAAACATAACAGATTACTCAATTAGATGAGTTTTGGCTGGAGGTGGAGATAGAAAAAAGGCTTAGGAGAGAAGATAAAATTAAGAGCTCTGTGATGGGGGTGAGGGGAAATGACAGTCTGCAGTGGGGTAAGATGCAAAACTTTCATGAATGCCAGACTTCTGGTAAAGTTTTTCATGGTTGGTGTCTTGAGGATAGAGAGTCATGGTAGTATTCCCTTCTCTGAAAGTTAAGATAATGCTTGAGCCTATGAGGGAAGTGAACAGATACACAGGAATGCTGTTCTCTGTTGTCTCCCCTGTTAGGTCCTTTTACAGATTAAAGGAATTTAGTACCCCTTCTGTCTTTATTATTGTGGTTTATTTTCTACTCCTTTTCTCCCTTTATGTTTTCTTCTCTTATTTTGATTTACCTCTACTGCCTCTGGATCCTTTTGTCTTTCTACTAGTGTTCACTTAAATGTCCTTTTTCTTGTATCTTTTATATTACAGTAATCTAAAGGATTTAGTTTGGCCATAGAATCAATTTATAGGAAAAAAAGTTTTAGTTTGTTCTGTTTGTGTTTCTTTCTTTCTTTTTTTTTTTTTTTTTTTCCCAGAAGTTGAAAATGAATGTGATTATGATGCAGGTCTGCTAAACAACCAAATTTGTTCTGAGCCAAATAAAGTGCTTTCCAAAATCAGCCTGCAGATCACTTCTTAGCCTGTCATTACTTTCACATCTGCTGCTGCTGCTAGAATCTTCTGCATTGAAAATGAATGCTTGAAATGAGCTGCACACAAATGGCAGGACATAAAGTAATATAATGAATGTAAAGGAACAATAAAAAACACTTTAAAATGCCATTTATGGGCTCACTCCTGCAAACTGCTTGGAGTTTTCAGGGAATAAAGGTCAATCTGTACCTCTGAGGGAGTAGTTAGTATTCTACCAGACCAAGATCTGTAAAATGATGACCATTCCTCCAAAAGCACCACTAAGAAAAATCTTTCTTTTGCCAAGGGAGAGATGTGACTGATGTCAGAAAACAGCACACAGGTTTATTTTGGTTTGAAAATACAGCTCTATCCTCCCAAAATTTAATAATTAATGGGAAAGGTTAGTCACCTACTGTTTACATTCTGAATGTGTTTTTTTTTTATATCTAAAGGAGCAAAAAGAGGGGGAGTTGGGTTGTGTTTGTTTGTTGTTTTTTTTTTTTTGTTTTGTTTGGTTGGTTTTTTTAATTTTAAAACTGATTTATGAACAAAATACAAATCAGTGAAGGCCACCACTGAACCCAGAGTTCTATACTAAATTAGAATTTGATCTGACACCCAAAATCCTATCTAATATGCAAACGTTCTTCTTGCAAAAGTGGAATGGTACTACCATTGAATTATTACCTACTACAAGCAGAATTGTTCATTATTCTGTACACTTTGCTTCTCTTCTGCAAGGCTGAAGTATCTCTGCT
Organism: Chaetura pelagica; assembly: GCF_000747805.2. NCBI lineage: Eukaryota > Metazoa > Chordata > Aves > Apodiformes > Apodidae > Chaetura > Chaetura pelagica. Next base: position 522,734 of record NW_009951997.1, on the reverse strand, counting down.
CATTTGCTTCCCAGATTGTATCTTTTTTTTGGTTGGGTTTTTGGTTTAGTTTTTTTTATTTTCATAAATTATTTCTTTACTGTGATGTCAAACCTTGAACACAACTTATTTATATTTTTTCTGTCATAGTACTAGCTGGTTCATAAATCATGGTAATAATATAAGTTTTTGCAGAAGTCTTTGCTTTCATTTGGTTTTAGTATTGACAAGATTTAACTGTGGGGATAATGCACTCCATGTTTCCTCTCTGCTTCAGGCTTATATTTTTGTGAACCAACCTTCAATGCAAAAACTATACTTATATATTAAGCAAAAAATAAAGTAAACATCATTTAACCCCAAGAATGTTCTTAGGGCTTTTATCAACTCCATTAGAAGGAAATACATTTCTAAAATTGTGTCCTAAATAGGTTGCAGGTCAAGTTGTGTCCCATACACAGGAAGATATGTTCCGTATACAGGTAAGATTTCTGGCAGGAGTTCAACAGTGAGTGGTCTAGTATTTTGTTAGGCTTTGTTAGTCCAGAAAAATCTGTGTATGAAAAAATACATTAATGAGGCTAAATTTTTTAGTGCGGACACTGCCCCGCCACTTGAATGTAGACAGTTCTGTAGAAATTAGAAGCTTTTGGGTTCTGAGTTTAGGAAGCCCTTGTGCATTGTTTCACTTAATGATCTTGATTATAATTTTTCAGATGTTAAGAGTTCTACAGATAATTTCTTGCAGAGATCTCTAATACACACCCCTACTCCTCCAATTTCCAATTAGCCTAACTGAAGTCTAGTCTACTCGGTGGCAAAGTTTTTCACTGGGGCATGATAAGTCTATGAATATGTCTGCACTGTCAATAACTAGGTAATGCTTTCAAAGGACAGTAAAATTACTTGAAAATTCTGAAGATCAGAGGTTCTTTGCCTATATTGCAAGCACTTATTTACATTAGAGTAAAAGTCTGGCATGTTTCATTTATTGGCTGGCTGGCAGAACTTTTCAGTGTAGTATTGTTGCCACAAAGTATTAACTAGAATGACAGATCTGCATAGGCTACCTGAAAAGTCCTTTGGGTGGAAGATGATGTGTATCAGGAGAATAGTACATTGCTGTGAAGGGTTGATAGGGGAAAAAAAGTATTTTTTCTGTAAATAGCACTCTGCTTTGTGCCAAAGACAAAGCTCCATCCGTGGCTCTCTTCCTGAGCTACCATTGTGATACCAGACAAGAAGGAATATTCCAAATACAAAGGCACAAGAGTGTCTTAAGAATGGTATTTTCATATTTCTGTACTCCATTTGTATAATTTTCATTCTTTTAATATGTCTTGGAGTCTATTTGGATTACTTGAAATGGAAATCTAGAGTATTAACAATAGAAGGCCTCATTTCAGAGAGGCAATGCTTTGTTATTAAATTGTAAACAAACCAATGTGATTGAACAGTATATATCCCCTACCTTGTCCTTCTGTGTTAGTGAAAATTTAGAGGTTCATTTATAAGGAAAAGCAGCCAGAGCTGGACTGAATTATGCAGGCTTTAAATTAATGAAAACAAGTGTAAAGACAATAAAGCAGAAAAAAGTTTTGGTAAAAGAACAAAATGTCTCCAGAGGCAGTGATAGTATCTATAATGAATAATATTGGGGGTTGCACTTATTCTCAGGGAAGAGCACGTGCTGCTTGTGTCCCTGTACAGAGTGACAAAAGGTAAGAAACCTGAGATTTTATTAGTCATTATTTGTTGTTGCTCAAAATGATACATGAACACTATCCATTTGATGAGGGAAGAAGTAGCGATGGAAAGAAAAGGTGTACGTGTGTGGCTGCCAGGTAGCATCCTCCTCTTAGAGGCCTTTTTATACATGTTCATGAAAAATTGTGCAAGCAGCAGAAGGATGCACTCAAAAGTTACCAACAACAAAGGGTTAGGCAACTTTTAAAAATCACTGCTCTGTACTTTCTCCTTCACGACTCATAATTGCCTGAGATTTCTGATGCAAATTTTGCTTTCAAAAATAGGCACATTTTTTTCCCACAGATAATACATGATCATTCCTTAAAAGGCTGTTTCACTATGTTTATGCACAAGATGGCTGAATTCAGGCTGCACATAGCATTTTACTTCTGGGATTCTGTGCATTCTCTGTGACAAATTTAAAAACCTTTGAAGTCCCAGTGTATTGTTGTAACTTTGTTCGTATGCTGAAAACAACCAAGCAAAAGAATACTCAAACCCTTAAGCAATCAGTAATTATTTCAGAGAAGTAAGCTGATTCACCAAATGTTTCAGACCATCAGATGTACAAAACAAACTTTCCTTCTTCCATTCATCAGTCTAGGCTGTTACATAGACTGACCTCTGAATAGGTCAGCTATCAGGTAACCAAGAGGGAATTTAGCTAACAGCTTTTGCTCTCAGGCTTTATGGATGTCTGCAAGAAAATACGTGCTGTTAATTATATATGGTGCTTCTTGCCCTTCCCTCTGACTCTTTACTTAATCTTTTGCTACCCAAACCTCAAAATCCCTTCTTTCTTCACCTTTTTTCAGTACTACTGCAGTTACATTTTTTACTAGAGTTCTGCATCCACATCTGGCTCCCTGGTGCTTGCACCACAACTTTTGGAGAACTGAGAAAAAGACAAACCAGAGTGCAACAGGCCAAGAGCTACTTAATATTTATTTATCAGATGGACTTAAATGTACACAGTGTCTGGAAACGTTTTCCTTTGTATCTTCACAGATAGATGAGAGGTGCTGCTGCTGAAATATCACAAAATTGTCTTTTAGTAGCTTTTTCGCTAGTCACATTTATATTATGAGCTCTTACTGCTAAATATTGTCCAGTTATATAATAAACAGATTTTCCCCATAAATTTTATTGTCTCTGATATGTGTTACTCAGCTTTTCTGACTTCAAATCTTTGAAGATAATTAAAGAAATAGTGTGAAAGTAGGATATCTAAATATGGTACTGAACTTCTTGGTTTTGAACTTCACAGATTTGCAAAGAGATTACTTGTAATGTGCTGTCTTCCTGTTTGTTGTCACAAAAATGTTGAGGTATGTATTTTATTCATCTGTTAAAATACATTTCCTCCTGCTAACACCACACTATTGCCTGGGTCATTAGCAGTAGGCATAGCCTTTAATTTCCAAAGCCAAAAATCAGAAGTGTTTGTGGGTGTATACAAGGTATTACAAAAGGGAACAAACCACCATACTACATAGATTTGAGTCTGCTTACCTGTAGTCCCTGTATCTTTAATACTTTTCCTGTCACATATTTTCCAAATGAAACTACCTTTTTTCATGGTTTTATTTACGACCTCAATTCACACTTCCTGTATCTGCTGCATCTATTCCAACAAAAGCATTTGCATGTTTTTCCAGTGAGAACAATGTGACTCTAATTTTTTATTACTTTTTTTTTTTTTTTTTTTTTTTCTGAAAAGGAAATGCTTTACTGACTGAAGTAAGATGCCCAGGTTGATGTGTACATCAAACTGATTCTGAATAAACTCCAATATACAGAGGTCTTACACTGGCTAAAATATTTTTTTCTTCCTCAATTAATGCTGCCTTCTAAACTTATAGTGGCCTCTTAATCAGAAAAAAAGTAATGTGTAATATTATTGTGTTATTCCTTGTTTAGCTAATTTGCTAACAAATAGAAACCTCCCACAGATTTGAAAGCTAAATTGGAAGAGTAGTTGTGTGCGTTACACTCCTTAACATTTGAAAATCTGATTGAGCTACTGAATAATGAATAACAAAGCCCTTAAAAATATAAATATGAAAAGGTAAATGAGTAATCATTTTTGTCTTTTGCTTGATATTGCTTTCCTAATCCTACAAACATAATCCTTACAGTACAGTGACATGTTCTGGGTAGATTTTCCAGTTGGAGGTAGAGTCGCTGTGAGTAGATTCAGCTAGAGTCACTGTGTTGACATGAATACATCTTGAATTTCTCATCTTTAGTTTACCTTAGTTTTGCATAATTTAATTTTAGTAATTATATTTCCTTGAGTTTCATTTTGGTGTGATCTGGTTTGGTTTAATCTGGGGCTTGCTTTCATTACAAGAGGGACAAACAGTCAATTTCAGAAGAATAGCTCTCTCAAAAGATGCTGTGATTAAGCAGACAGCGGAAAAAGTGACTGATTAGAAGAGGGAAAAGGAAATGAAGTCCATTTTAGGACTCGGTAATGAATTAAGTAGGAACTGCCAAAAGTCAAGTTTGCAGAGGAATTAAAATGAAAAGCATGGCTTCTTCATCTATACGGATAAAATAAGAAAAAAAAAATATGAAAGAAGAAGTGGGACTGCTATGTAATGGGAAGTAGGTGGAAATTCAAGCAAATCCTCATCTGCCTTGATTTTCAATTAAGATGATAATGGAGAGCATGGAACCAAAATACCGTGGCCTGTAAGGCAGAGAGAATAAAGGCAAAAAATGGAGGCATATGGCAAAACCAAAACTAGATTAATGAAAGTACTAGAGGTTGTTGTATCATTAAAAAAAGCTCAAACAGTTCTGATGGAGGAGAGATGGAAGGACTAGGGCTTTTTCAGTCTGCAGAATAAATGTATGTGGAGGGACATAAAAGCAGCTTGTGTGTAGCTGTGGGGGGAATACAGAGAAGAGAGAGTCAGGCTATGGAAGTGCACAACCAGAGAAGAGATAAGGGTCAGAGACTGAAACAAAAGAGATTCTGACTTTTAACAAAGGCAGATGAAAAATCACTATGGGGACACTTATCTCAGGGAAGAGGCTGCCCATAAAGGTTCTGCAATCACTGTATTTCAAGCCTTTTCAAGACCTGACGAACTCTGAAAAACCTGGTGTGACCTCACATCTGACCCTGCCCTCAGAAGGAGACTAGGCTAGAGACCTCCTGTTGTTACTACCAGTCTGAATGAAAATGTGAAATGGGGAACAACAGGGAACCTATTGCCCCAAAAGAAAGTAAGGTGTGGGAGAGCATAGCCACTTTCTCTACTTATATCATGTGATGGGACTGAACAGATTAAGGAAATGTAAAAATAGTTACTGGCCTTACTACAAATAATTACTTATACAGACTTTGAATAAATTCAGCCAGCAACTAAAGGATTTCTAACTGTTAAGAGTCGCAAAGGTTTTGGAACCATCTTCCAAATGAAAGTAGTGAGGTGCAAGACTTAAACTAGCTTTTTCTTGAAATTTGATTCCCATATAGAAAAGACTATAAGATGTCTGCCTGCTACAGCATGTCATTCCAGCTCTGCAGCTAGGCAGATCCTCAGAAGAGATATGTCGTTCCTCAAAAAATGTATTTGTTTTGACCTGATCTTGGCTTCCCAGGGGTTTCTACACTTACTCTGTAAAAACTTGACATAACAGGCTTGAGACATCCTCTCTCTGTAGTCAGTCAACTGCAGATATTATTAAGAGGTAAGCAGAAGAAACCCATACATATATCAAACAGAAAGCTAAATGTTGTTTCTGACGGTCATCCTTAGTTTGTTCTCATCATGCTCAATCAAAAGTAGTACTTCTAGATATTACCTGCAGGGGCTACTGCTGCATTGCAGTTAATGCTCAAGGGTTCAGTCCTATTTGCTTGATATTCAATAGACTTATTTCAATGTCCTTTCCTTATAATTGAAAGTGAATATGGTAATTTGCAGCATTTTGAGAGTTCTGTAATAAAATTCTGCTGTGTTTTCTTCCTACTGATGAATCCATATTTTAGGCTCTCAAATTCAGACCTGCAAAAAAAGTTGCATTTAAACACTTCTGAAGAGTAATGTTCTAGAGCCTTGAAAGCAACTTCTTTTGAAACTAGAGATAAATGCAATCATAAAATAAGTAGAGAGAGAGCAAGCAAGAGTTTTTCTGTAGAATTATTCTTTTCACATTTCTATGCTGCACTTATATGTGGAATAAGGTTTTAAAGAGCAAACCTAAGCCATCTGGTAGCATAATACTTGGTTAATGCTTCATGTCTATGGCTACACAGAAAAGCTTTGATTTACACAGTGTCTTTCTGAAGCAAATGAGATACACAATGCATAATTCATGATAGTATGTCTTTGCCATGGATGGCAGTCTTGATTCTGATGTTAGAACCGGTTTGCTTTTTCAAAAGATCGTGACTCTGTAGTACAGTGATTACAGTTAAGAGCACAGATGAGTGTCAGATACAATGAGAGGTTGTATCTCTGCCTTACATCTCTGTTCTGAGCAAGTTGTTTTAGAGCAGTCATAAACTGCAGGCCCTCATGCCAGGTAATGAAGCATGGATGAGTGACATTAACAGTGTGGCTGAAGAAAAACAAATAAATTTGAAAGGAGTTTGTTCTGATGTTTGGGACTTTTTTTTTTTTTAAGTTTTACTTGAGTTTAAAAAAATCATAGCATTAGAAACTTCAGAAGATCATAGCTTTGGAGTGTGAGCTATATTAATTCATAAATGGGTTATGTACCTGGTTCATACTACTTACTAAACCTTATATTCCCTTTAGTCTGAGGAGTGTAAATGGGACTTGGAATGGTTGGAGAGATACTTTTCAGGGCAAGCATGAAATGCCTCTTGGCTGGCAGATCAATACAGGGTATGATTCTCACCAGTAAGGTTTTGGTTTGATTCTAATGCTAACTTCAGTGACTGCTGACATGACTATAACACTGAACTGACACATAAGGGTTGTCCCATCTGTTCAAGAAACCTGATGCCATTCAGTGTGGAGAGAACGGAATGTTTTCCTCACACACATTTCTAGAACTATGCATTTTCTCAGTGAATCTCACTGTATTTCCTCTCAGTTGTTCTCCTCTCTAGGTTCTTTTTCATAATATGTCTGTTCATTCTAGTGATGAGAACACCTCCTATAACAAATGTGCTATTTATACCTTCTCTTGGATAATTAATGGAGATGTTACATAAAACTAATCCAACTTCTGAAAAATGCAGTACTCCAGCAGATTAGCATCCAAACTCGATACATTGTAATGCCCTCCACTGTCTTTTGTCATCAGCTGCAATTACATGGTCTTCATTATTTCTTAATTGTCCATAACATTTCCCTGTATTTTTCTTATTAAAGATAGCTTTGAAAAGCAGCACCATAGCTGAGATAGTTCAGAGTTATAAAAAATGTAATCTTCTTCATTAAGGGTTTCACAAGGAAAACCCTGTAAATCCTTTATTTAAATTAAGCATGGTACAAGCAGTAGTGAACATATTTGTCTCAGGTCCCCTAGATATGAACAACTTGAGGGACAATTCCTCAGGCCTATTTAGTCTTTGGCTTCTGTCATTAAATTCCTTATAAGACTGCAAATTAGCTTGCTAATAACAGTGAGGCAGATGGTCTGCATATTAATTCATTAATACCTTTCCCACTTGTTAATAAAAACCTTTGATGTCATCAAATTTAGCTAATACAGGTAACCTTGTGCTTCTAACACTAACATTTATGTATTAGCTATCTCCATCTTAACGGTCTACTCAAATACCATTAGTATCCTGCTTACTTTCCCTTTTCATTCAAGGAAATGTTTCGGACATGGCTGTTTCCTATTTCTACAGTATCTAGACAAATTATTGTCAGGAAGTTGACTGATGTTTCTCTTTCAGTAGAATAATGTAGATTTTACAGCATGTAAAGTAATTAAGTTCCTAAAATGCATGAAAGAAAAAATGATCCTACATTAAATGGCAAATATTAAAAAACAAACCCAAAAGGGACCATGTTTCTCTTTCTGTTGCCCCAACTGTTCCTGACAGAGTTATTTCAAATCCTGGTAAATATCTCCAATAATGGAAATCTCACAGCCTCAATCTAATTTAGTGCTTAACTGTCTTTACAGCTAAAGGTTTTACTAATGTTTAATCAAACTTCAAGCTTCAATTTAAGCCTCTTACTTCATTTTATGTCCCCAGTGGATGTTAAGTACAATTTATTCATTCTTTCTGTGCAGCATCTATATAAATGTACAAGCCAATGTATCTTTCTCTTATTGTCAGTCATCCAAAGTACCCTTTCTCTTCATATATTGTTTTGCCTCTTTCCCATCAAATCATAGAATCATAGAATCACATAACAGTTTGGCTTGGGAGGGACTTTGAAGATCTTCTAGTTCCAACCCCCCTGCAAGGACAGGTTGCTCAAAAGTATACTGTCTCTTCCCTTTCTCCTCTGCAGGTCTTTTAGTAGTTTCATAGAATTACAGAATGTCTTGTGTTGGAAAGGACTTTGACGATCATCTCGTTCCAAACAGCCTGCCATGAGCAGGGATGCCTCCCACTAGAACAGGTTGCGCAAAGCCTCATCCAGCCTGTCCTTGAACACTTCCAGGGAGAGGGCAGCCACAACTTCCCTAGGCAGCCTGTTCCAGTGTGTCACCACTCTCACCCTCTATCAGTTTCAAACTGTTCTCCCCCTTCTTCTGTCACTGTATGTCCTTGCAAAAAGTTCCTCCCCAGCTTTCCTGTAGGCCCCTTCAGGTACTGGAAAGCTACTTTAAGGTCTCCTCAGAGCCTTCTCTTCTCCAGGCTGAACAGCCCCAACTCTCAGCCTGTCTTAATACATTTTGGACTCAGAAGATATGGTCTCCTGAATTCTCCATGGCATTTCTACATTTGGCCACTGAATTAACTTTTAATTCCAAAATTCTTTAATATAAATTTCTAAATCATGAATATATAAATAATGTTTTGTAAACCTTATATATGCTTGCTTCTGGCACTTTTCAAAATATGATTGCTTTCAATGAGATTAATTTGTATTCAGAAGAGATTGTACTTGTACAATTTGAGAAGTCAAGCACCCTTAAATTACCTGGGTTAGCAAATCGATCTATTAGCTGTGTTTGTGTACGTCCCATCCCACTGGTTGATTTATCTTTGTTTGAGACTGGAATCTGGAACTGAATTTTACAAAATGTTTTTTTTTTTTACTTCTGTTAATGTAAGTCAGCCATTATAATATGAAGTGTATTTGTCAATAAATTTCAATTCACTGTAGTATGCTCTTAAACATTAATCTTTTTTTTTTGTAAAAAAGCTGCTTCATTTTTGTTAATCATGCTTGATGCTTATATTAACTGTCCTTGTCCCTTGTGCAGGGTAACATCAGGTAACAATTAAACTTGGGGTGATGGGTGCTCAACTCACTTAAAAATGTATATTTGGTTGAAGGAGTACTAATAGATCTGTTTATATCTCACAAAATCTATAAATTTGAGATGTTCTTCTTACTTGGGACATTAATGCAGTACATGAAATAAGTAGATCAATCTATTTTGTTATGCAAAGAGCAGGCCCAATTATTTTACTAATTAAGGTTTAGAAAAATTTATATTAAACCAGTATTTACAAAGGCTAATGTTTACCAAATTTAACACCTCAACAGTCTGATTGGCTTTTTTGATAAAATGACAGGTTTGTGGGTGTTGATAGTTACTTATGAGAGCACATCTGGATACTGAGTCCAGTTTTAGTCTCCCAACATGAGAATGACACATTAACTGGAGTGAGCTCAACAGAGGGCCACCCATGTTGTCTGGGATCTGAAACACTTGTCCTCTCAGGAAAGGCTGATGGATCAGGACTTGTTCAGCCTGGAGGGATGCCTTCATCCATTAGGAGGACCTAACAGCCATGCCCCTTTCATCCCTGGACACGTCTCATGGGATTACTGAGGAGATGAAGTCTGAGGTCTTCAAAGCAGTATCTGCTGGGAGGACAAGAATTAACATACATAAGGTGAAACAAGAGAGGATCAGACTGGCAATCACTCCGAGGACACTCCAGCAGCAGAGCACATCCCTGTGAGGTTTTCAAGACACAGCTGGATAAATCTCTAAGCAACCTGATCAGGTCCTATGTCTGACCCTGCTCTGACATACCTTCCAGTCTGAATCATTCTGTGACTAAAACTATGGACAATTTAGTAATCATAATTATTTAACTTCCTGTAAAATATCAGGAAAATGCAGTTGGTCTGTTCTGTGTACATACTTCAGATTAAGTTTAAATATTAATTATTTTTGCAATATTATTTTTTCCATATTAGTTTTACAGCTTCCTTCAGGGATTAGTCAAGTTCATGGAACAGGTTAAAGATTTTTTTTTTTTTTTGGTGGCACTTCAGTATATTTGCCTGATATGGTGAAAGATTAATTTTCAAGGACCTACAGGCTACCATAAACAATGGCATTTTCTCTCTGTCTCAGTCACTGATTTCTTCTATGATTACAAAAACTCAGTTGAATGGGACTATTAACAACTGGGTGTCATTCATTTATGAAAACTTAAAATGACTGACTCGCAGAAGCCCTGATACATAAAACCTGAAGTTAACCACAGCTGTGTTTTAAGCCTTGTTATGAGAAGTGTTCTGGAAAATCATACCGTTGATGATACTTACTAGATACTTCTGACAGTCTTATCCTTATTTTCACAGTTGAATGAAATGAAACTCTGTTTCTGTGCCACATTACAGAAAGGTTGATATCAGTGTTTCATTATCTTGTGAAATTTTGAAGAAACAGTAAGAAAAAGACATATGGAGTAAGTACCCCATTCATTGGATGAGAAGTACTTTGTGGAAAACAGCCATACGTGATAGTGTCGGTGTGTCAAAGTGGAAAATAATAAATGGAACAGTTCATCTCTTAATGTTTCTTAATTTTGCAGTCTTAATATTATTTTGAAGTAAGCTAGGATTATTTGTTATTTTAAAAGCTATTTGAGGCTGTATTTCACAGTTTTGATTGAAGAATCCATTATTTGATCAAATAGTGGCAAAATCTTATACTGGTTTAAGAAACTGGTATATGGATTGTGAAAGAGAGGGTTGCTCCATTGTCTCAGCATTGAAAGAAAGTTTTAATAACCACATTCAAACTTTCTTTTCCTTGGCTCTCTATTTTGGTGTCTTTTGCACAAGGGGAGATTCAGGTGCTCACACCTTGTTCATTTCCACATCACTACTTCGCAAGTCAATTCACTCTGTTATCTTTCACTTCAATGCACTTCTCGTGTATTCCTCCTACAGAATACACAACTCTCTCTCAAGGAGAAGAGCATATGAAAGAAAAAAAAAAATCAACAACCCATGAACAACAAAGGCCATCACTAGCTGCGTATCATGGGTTATTATTATTGCTATTTTGCTATGATCTTGGTTTTCTCACATCTGGTTATAAAAAACTGAGTTTTTTTTAGTGAGAATAACCTTTCTGTATTAGAAGTTCTTATGATTTTTTCTTACTGCCATCAACCAACTACCATCTCTCCAACAGTGGTGAAAGGCATGCTTGAAACAGTATCCTGGAGTACACAGAAGTTGCAGGAAGTTTTCCTAGAAATGACAAGCTAAGAGATACTAAAGTGCATATGCATAATCTTCTACCACTCCATTCTAACATCTAAATCAAAATTTGGAATTACTAGCATAATTGAGCTGTGACTTGCTGGTTTATTCTTCAGGTCAGATCAGCTGTAGTGCAGGAAATGAAGGCTTTTAAATTCTGTAGCAAAATACCTGAATGTTTTTGTAAGTATATTTATTTAAGCAGTGTCTCTTAGTCTAAAAATTCATATTAGTAAAAATGTATTGAAACTGTGCTACTAAATAAGCATGATGATAATTTAATTTCAAAGGAGTGTTGCCACCTAATGTAGCACTCCAAATTTGTTTTCTATAAGAAACTTTTTTTCTCTATATTTACAAAATTAGTCTCTAGTTTTAAACAACTAGAGTTGTTGAGTATGCACTTAGTCCACTTACATTGTGTCACCTTTAATTTTTCCTTCCTGACAATTTAATGGAATCTGCTTTTCAGTTTCTTGTGGAAAGGAGTGCCCTATACAAATGTATCACTTTGTGACAGGTTTCACTCTCTCTGAAGTGTATGCTAATTTAACCTCCCTCCATTACTGAATTTATCAATTACCTAGGAAGCAATTCAAGGCTAACATAAGGTATTAGCTTTAATCATCTTAATTTGAGTTTATCTAGATAAGAGTCAGGGTCCTGACCCTACAACAGTATTGAGGATAAACCACAGAACTGTCAGACAAATTGAAGCTCATTAGTTTTCCTAGGCTGTGAATTTATCTCTTCTCAGTAATTTTTTGAGAGCAACCACTTGCAAGGTGCATGAGTAGAGGTAGAGTTGCCATCTTTGTTCCTTCCTGTGCAGGACTGAATTAAAGGCTGATGCATGATGACACCCATGTGCCATCATCAGGAGAAAGAAAAACAATACAAAAAAGCAAAAATCAACACAGTATGACAGTCCCTGAGGAAGAGATGGTCTTTCTTTAAGGCACATGCTCCTCTGAGGCTGTTTTTCAGATGAGACAAGAGAAGCTGTCAGGTTCAGTTTTGATACCACCTTTGTAATGCTATGCCCAAAAAAGCTATTAAATAGTTGGCAGTATGCAGCAGAAAGTATTTTATTTTTTTTTACAGGAATAGTGGAAGAGAAAGATATAAACCACTTTACAATATATTCGTTAACTGTTTTTATTAAAGATACATATTTTAATAGGTAATTAAAAAAAAAAAATAAAATTAACGTGTTTAGCATTGTAGTACAGTGTCCAGTAAAAAACTGAAAGACAGAGAACTTGGTTTGTTTCTGATATATTTATATTGTCATTCAGGACTTCTCCTCATTTCTCTGCAACAGCATCACTAACACTAGTGCTTTCCCATTCAATCAAGATCCAATTACTTAATTGCCTTCTTTATTTCTGGAACACATTACAAACTGAAAAAAACTTTTTTTTTTTTCTTTCTGATACCTTCTTCTCTTCATTATTCTTCACTATTTCTCTCATTATTTAAGGATGTATTCTCATGAAATACATTATTTCATAAGAATGGAATTTTCCATAATCTTAGAAAAAACAATTCACATGAGAATAGCTAAGAACTCGCTGATTGAGACATGTCTGTCTTCCATATACAGAAAATGCCATTTGTCTAGCAAAGATGATTTGTTATGAAAGAGGCTAAAACTGTGACAGTATTTTGTGGTCTTACAAGCTCTTTGATTAGATGCACTATGTTTGAATTTCAAAAGTAAAATTATTTAGATTTCTAAGAAATGTGAGGACTTAAAAGTTTTCTAAAAAATAGCCTCAAAATAAAAGCCAGAATTTGAGCCCAGAACTAAATCTGTCTGTAGAGAGCCAACCTGTCTTTAGATCTTTAAGAATAAAACTGTAGCTTTCAGTGAAACTAAAGTACAGGAACCAAGCTTTAAGGTAAGAAATGTTGTCTCAGACAGCAAAGAAAATATAGCTGATAGCTACTGCTGACATTATCTGTCCCTCAGATCCCAAAAAATATTCTTCCCAGTGAAGTATTTATATATTAAAATGTCCTGACTGTGTGACAAGTGGTGTCTAAAAGGCTACAAGGGTTGTGTCTAATCACTTTAGAGGTGGGTTGTGTAACAAAGAGACTGTCCACAAATGCTTCACTGCCTCTACAGTGTCTCTGTGCTTTGGTGCAGCTGTCTTAATTGAAGATTTTAATTTATGACACTACTTGTCTAAAGGCAATCTTGATTTTTTTGCCAATAAAATTGCTCAGGTACTGAAAGAATTAAAATTAATTTTTCATATGGATGAGATATAGAGCGTTGCAAGCAAGAATTGCCGCTGTTCTCTTGCTTGAAAGGAGGGGTTTAGAAAATAGGAAAAGGCTATTTTTTTCTAATATTTTTAAACAGGCTCACTTGGTAAGTTGATAAAACTTTAAAAACATAGTATGGCAGCTGCAAGCCAGACTGGAGGCTGAGGTGTAGGACAGGGTATGAAGGGAGAAGTCAAAAAAAGAAATGAATGGAGGAGGGTGTGGCGTCTTGGATGTTCAGCATGTCTGGGCTTCCTACTGCCCTAGGACTGGGCAGGGGCTCCCCTGACACCTAGGCAGGAGCAGAAAAAGAATAAAAGGTAATAATGCAGATAAATCAGTTGGAGCTTTCATCAAATCAAGATTGAGATTTTATCTGATGCAGTGATGTCTGCTCTGATGGACTGACACCTTATAATTGCTTGTTGTATATCTGTTTATCAGTCTATAGGGAAATGTGTTTACATGATATTCAGAAAAATTTCCTGTAGGCTAAAATTGAGAATGGCAAAAATATAGAAATGTGAGTTTTAAAACGAACCTAAGAACATTTCCGGTCATCCACATTTTCAATTTTCTGAAGCATTTCCTGAAATGAAAAATATTTTTATACATCTATTGCCTTCCAACAGATAGAAGCTAGAAAACTGTGGAAGGAACCCCCACTTCACTATTTCTTCTAATTCTTCTTCTTTGCCTACTCCCTTGGGAAAAAAAAAAACAACCAAACAAAACAACAAAAAAAACCAAACCAAACCAAACCAAACCAAACCTGAAAATGAAGAGACCTGCAAAATTAACTAGCTCAAGAAAAATGCAGCTTTACATTTTAATTCAGAATACAAAATATTATTAAAAATAATTATTATAGGCTAAACAAATGTAATAAATGCATTTAAAGCTTTGAAATTATTTTAATATTTTTTGTTTTCTCAGAAAAAAAGTTTTTCATGAAGTTGTATTACAATCACATATGAAAATATAAATGAAAATAATCTCTTTAAAAACTTGTGATTGGAGGTGACAGTGATTTATTTTATATTTATATCTATGAGATCTAACCATACTTAAGTCACATCATGCTATCATATTATAAACATTTGTATTCTGAAACATGGAGAATTTAGAAGGAAAAAAGTGATCCTACAGGGCAAAACCACCAGTGTTCTACTTCAGTTTCACTTATATTTTAACCCCTTACTAAACTTACTCTTCAGCTTCCTGTGTACAACTGTTCAGGAAGAAGAAACACTCATTTCTTTTATCTGTGCTGCTTAATTTCCTCTTTTACATTGTTTAGGAAATCACAATTCAGTGAAGTAGTACCCCAGGTTCTAATTTTTGTATAGTTGTCCTGGTTTGAGCCAGGATGAAGCCAATTTCTTTTTACTGATTTTTATTCTTCAATGAACTCTTTTAAGCAGCACACTTGCTGAAATCAGCAGCAAGTTTTCTAGCTAGTGGACTGATAATGCTTGAATGTTTATACTTACTGCTGGGAGACCAGGGCTTGTTGAATCTGTTGCTTTGGACACTAGAGGAGCAGAAGAGTCAGATCTACAACCCTCCTGTAGGAAGGAGAGAACTAGACGGATGGCAAAACTGGCAGAACAGATTATTCCATCCCATATATATGTCACTCTCAGTATACATTCAGGAATCAGAGAAGTTAATCCCCTTTCTTCTTCTTCTTCTGTCCATGGTCAGTGTCCAGGGAGGACTCTGTCCATCCATCTCCTTTGATCCCTAGGCCCCTGCATTCCTGACCCCTGTATCTCTACCCTCAGCTTCTGTCTCCTCTGCTGCTGTCCCTGGTAGTAGTCCAGGACTTTTCAAGACTGCTCACAGCTAAGGAGAGTGCCCTAAGAGGTGCTGGGAGGTGATAGAGGTTTGCACATTCCTGCACGTGTTTATATGTATTTGCACATATTTTCTAACTACCATTTCATTAAAGCTGTCTAGTTTAGTTTTCAATCCAGAAGCCTCTCTCCTTGCTCTCTCTCTCCTTTCCCTATTTAGGTGGGAGGGGGAAGGGATAGAGAGCATTGTTGTTACTGGTTTCATTGCCAATCCTGAGATAAACTGTGACAACAGTGAACATTTGAATGTTGGTTGTTTTTTGTTTGTTTTTCCGTTTGTTTTTGTGATTTGTTTCATGTACAAATTAAATGCATGAATGGCAGAAATTCCCTTATTTACTTCAGTTTATTGCCTCTCACACCTTAATAGATTACATTCGGACTACCAAAGTTACTGTTTGCACTTATTTAACAGTATTAACTGAAGTAACACTGAGTTGCTTCCAGAGAGGGCTGATTTAGCTACAAATCACTGTTCCATCACCAAGATCATTAATCAGCCTCAGGCTAGATCCATTCTGTGGATATTCAGCATAGAAGAAATATTAACAGCTCCACAGAAGAAACGTTACCATAAGATTAGTTCTGACTCCCTGCTGGAGCAGCAAATTACTCTAAAGTATTAATTATAATACATTAGTAGAGGTTTAATTTCCAATAAGTGCTGTCTGTTTAAGGGATGGCAATCTCACCATAGCTTGGAGAATAATAGATCATGTTATCAGCAAGAGCAAACCTACATAGAATAAAAAATAATAATAATAATAATAAAAAAAAATAAATCATTACATCCTCCAAATTGAAACGAAAAGTCCCTGGAACTTTCCTAGCTAGAGTTTTGTGGAAAAAAAAAAAAAATCCTGATTATTCTGTTTGCTAAAGCTTTCCCTTAATTAGTAAGCAAGGAAATATGTTTTACCTGTAAATGAGGCCTGATTATGCAAATGCCAGCCTTCTTTTCAGCAGTCATTTCTGGAACATGCTCACTTCTGGTTTAGGATATATATAAAGCAAGAAGAAAGAAAGGTGTGCTGTGCCTGAATTATTTAGTTTGAGTAAGCACAGCACATACAATTTGATGTAGTTCCATCAGTTTATCATTGCTGAGGGTCTGGACTTCTATTTTTCCTTAAACCTAGATAGTGCCCAAAGCATGATTCCAGACAGGGAGCCAAGGTAGATCTGCATGGAAAAAGCCATTGTAAATTAGTTCCCATAGTCTCATTCTAGAACGAGAATGACTGTTCTTATTCATCTCACTCTATTTTAGAATGAGGAAAAATAATAAAAATAATAATAAAAAAATCATTAGTTCTGTAGCAAAAAAATCTGTAAGGATACTTGCTCAATAATACATAATCTACTTTTAATTTAAACTCCTGGTTTACTCAAGCATATTTTTTTTCCCATAGACGCTGGTTTTGAAGGTAAATCTGATGGTAAATCTAAATAAATACCTTTTTCTTCTCTTTCTATTGTATTGACATTTATTTTTTTATTATTATCATCTATAACCCATCATGTTTTCTGGAAGTTGTTCTCTGGTTTCACTCAAACTTTGATTTATGGAATATTTTGTGGTTCCATTATAACAGTAAAGAGAGTAATGTCTTTTAATCCTGTAGATTCAGATGTTGTTTTTAAGCTTTATAGCAAAGATAAAGACTGTGTTAAGAATGGTTTGGGTCCAGATCACTACGCTCTGCAGACTTTGCATTACAGAATTGAATTCATTGAAACTGAGCTTTCTGAGATATATAAACAGTTGAAGATTCTGGTTTCCTTTGTGTACTGTCACACTTTCAAACTAGGCAGTGAACTGGAAGAGACTATCACAACACTTCAAGAAACGCTGCTTCTTTTGTATATGTCGTCAAATTAGACTTATTCTTTGGACATCTTATGTTCAGATTAATTCTTACATAGTTGAATAGTCCTATTACATTAGGAGAAATCCTTCAGCTTTACAATGTTTATGTGAGACTCCAGTCTAAAGATTCTAGCTTAAATAATAAAAAGTGCTTTCACATTTCCATCTGTCATAATGTCCCATCCAGTAACAAGAATAATTACACATGAACAGAGTTTCTGTGAATACCTGAAACAGTTGAATAAACAGAACATTCTACAAGCTGAAAAGCCAGATGGATAACCCTAGAAAATATCTCTTAAAATACAGTACCTAAGTAGCAATTTGACATATTTCTGCACCTACATCATCCAGCATGAATTAATCATTCCTGGTTTTCTATGTAGGTAACAGTCTGACATTCATTAGATTAAAATAAATATACATTTACAGATGTATTTCCATATAGATTAGAAAGAGATAGCACAAAATTTAAATAAGCTGAATTCCTCTCCTGCAATAGTGGATAGCAACCAAATTCTGAATACTATAGGAGGCATTTCAAATAGTTATATGGATAATTCTATATAGCTCCTTGTAAGTCTCATCATATTTTAACACAAAGTTATAAGCCCTTGAAAGCATATAAATGCATGTTATTACAAAGGTGGTAGCAGATAGTTATACTTCAGAAATGCATAATGTATAGCATATACTATTACAGCAAAATCATAGTTACTGCCAAGGGTAAAACTTGGAATTAATGAAAACATATAGAACACAAATATTTTACTCACAGACTTAAACAATACTGGATTTTATTGGTTTTATTAGTATGCTTTTTCTAGTTGAATTGACTGAACTTAGGAACTTCTCACATGAGTAGCTATTCTGTTGAATCCATGCATATAGTAATTTTTATGAAAAATGGTTATAAATACTCAAGTACTCAAGACCGATGGGTCTCGGTATTTTTTTTACCGAGTCATCTGTAGCTAGCACAGGATGAATGACTATAGTCAGAGAAGAATATACTGTAAATGATTGAAAACATTTGGCAAGATATGGTACTTAGAATATATTGAGCATTATTTTGAAAACTGCATATTTTTATGGCTTTCCTGGTCCTGACTTAATTGAAAAAGGAAGGAAAAGAGAAACAAAAAGAGAAAGAAAAGAAAACCTCTCAGCCCACCCTCCTTCAAATACTAGAGAAACAAACTTTTTGGTATCAAGTAATTGTTTTGTAGGCTTCCATGGCATTTGAGCTAAGACATTTATGCATGAGAAAATATTACTTTTATTGTCCCTGAACTTTTAACATATTGTAATGGGTCTGGGGAGGGAGGAGAGGGAGCTTTCATAGGAGGGGAGGGGCCACAATGTTGGCTCCTGTGAGAAGCTGCAAGAAGCTCTCCCTGTTCTCAAGTCTCTGAGCAAGATCAAATACATCAGTGACAGTGATAATGGCCCTGCAATTAACATATTTAAGAAGGGGAAAAGGAAAAGAAATCCCACCTCTGTGCCCAGCAAGATCATGGAGCAAATCCTCCTGGAAACTGTGCTAAGGCAGATGGAAAATAAGGAGGTGACTGGTGACAGCCAGCATGGCTTCACTAAGGGCAAATGCTACCTGACAAATTTGGTGGCCTTTTATGACACAGCTACAGTGCTGGTGAATAATGGAAGAGCAGCTGGTGTCATCTACCTGGATATGTGCAAAGCATTTGACAATGTCCCGCATATCATCCTTGTCTCTAAATTAGAGAGACGTGAACTTGACTGATGGCCCAGTTGGTGGACAAGGAATTGGCTGGAGTTTGCACTCAAGCAGTAGTGGTGAATGGCTTGATGTCCAAATGGAGACCAGTGACAAGTGGTGTTCCTGAAGGGTTGGCACTGGAACTAGTTCAGTTTAACATCTTTGTTGGCAACATGGACAGTGGAATTGAGTGCACCCTCAGCAAGTTTGCGACATTGTGAATTTTTTCCCCACATCACCGTATTTGGTGAGTGAACCTTCCCTGTCCTTGTCTTCACCCACAAGCTTTTTGTTGTAATTTCTCCTCATCCCACAGTGGGGGGAAGAAAGAGCAAGCACTCTTGGCTACACTTTGGAGGTGTTCAGCTACTTTCCATGTATATGTTTTAGATTTAGTTGGAATTAACATACTAGCTTGACTATTGCCAGGTACTAATCCAAATTACATTGTATGGTCCTGTACTGAAGGTTAAGTTTCAGACCTCTGAATCTGGCAGGGTTCCTGCCTTTCAAGATGAGTGAATTAGGCTGGCCATCAGTCTGTAAAAATATGCCTGTGAAGGTGAATATTCTGCTCTAAAGGTGCTAGCTGGTTTTGTTATGTGCTCTAAGATTCAAATATCTTCTTTTTTTTTCTGAAATGTGTGCTCTTTCTTTAAAAAAAAAGGCTCGAAAGGTTGTGGGTTTTTTTTCTGTCCCACTATTTAGTTCCGTTGCCTTTTGGCAGAAGTAGAGCATTTCTCCTTTAGTGGGGACTCTAGTGAGGATTTTTAATTCCATTCTGTGCCATTATTCATGCCCCAGCCCTCACCGTATCTGTTCCAGGCAACACTCCCATTTCAGAGTTCTGGGAAGGGTGGACTTGGTGCAGGAGTCACCAGGCTGTCTGGGCATGATTTTCCTCAATAAATAGAAAGGATACTAGGGATGGAAGTAACATTTTCTGGTGCCATTTTGAAACTGGATTTTTCAATTATTTTTGGTACCTCAAATACATTTTCTTTGAAAACTCTATCACAAACAAGCAAGATTTAAAATAGGATATAAAAAAAATATATGTATCTTAAAATAGTTATGTAAGCAAGTCAAGGGCAGTGAGATAAAAAGCATTCTATTTACAGCTTTCAGACTGCAGTCTAGTTACAAGCCTTTTGTGGTTTCTTGTCTTCGAATGCTGCACTTACTCTCTATATATTGATATGTTTTGAGAATGTGACAAGAAATTAAAACAACTTTTTTGATAAAGGAAAAGAAGAGGGACAATATACTGTAAGTAAGCAGTTACCATAGTGCAGCTGGGTTTTTAGGTGTTTTGAGTTTTTTTCTTGTTAAGTAAGGAACAGAAGATAAAATAGGGAAGGGTAGATCACCAATACCAGAACAAAAAAGCTGGGCAAACAATTAAGAAGTATTTTTTGGGTAGGGTCATCTGCTTAAGCATATGAATGGAATGAGAGAATTTATTAACAAGCAAGTAATTCCATTGTAAATATACATGGAAACAAAACTACTTTTGTCTTTGGTTTGACTCTGGCTATTTTTTGACTGTTTGAAATAAATCAAGAGCAGTTTCTGCTTTTAAAAATGACAATCAAATAAAGTAGTCAAACATACACATTCTACAGTTCTACATTCACTGGATTTAGTCCTTGAGAAATATCACACAGAATTTATTATTTTTTAAATGACCAATATCTCATTATGGCTTATTCGGATTGCTCTGACAGGAATTACAGCACATCCTGGAGCAAAGAGGTCTTTTGAAATTGTAATTAGTACTAAACATCCTAATAAGAGGTCCAACCACCACAACACCAGGCAAACAACTCATCACTGTAAATTGCAGGAAAAATATTACTAAGCATAGAGTTACGTATTTTTTGCCTCACTGGCTTTGATATGGTAATCTATTTGCAAACTACACCACTTTCCTACAATTCCTTTATTGTATTTTCTTATTTTATTAGTTATGATATTCTTTCATTTATACTACAGGTATTTTAGGATACACTAATCTAAATTTTTTATTCTATGTTGTTTTTTTTTTTTTAAGTACAAAGAAATATTTTCCTTCGTAAATTACTGGTAAGGGTACTAGCCACACAGTAGTCAGATAAAACTCCTTGTTGTGTACAGTGGCATACACAAGCTGCATAAATGTTCTAAAGCCCTCTATGATGGCTTGGCTTCAGGACTTAATTTAGACCAAGATGATGATAAGCTGAAGCAGCTCATTTGCTAATGGTCAGAGTAAAATGTTGTTTACCTCCCATTCAGTGAGAATTACCTGTCGATTGTAAACTTTGAGATAGCAGGGCAGGGTACTCTTATATGCTTTCTATTACCCAATCAATCAATTCAATCAAATTTATTTCTTGGGAGTCAAAGTTATTTGGTGTGGTTTTGCATCAGCACAAAGAAGGCAGAAGTTAATGAGAGGAGAGCATGTGCAGGAGTGTGTGAAAATCACACCCCAATCCATACCAACACGTTCACATAGATGGACTAATTTCAGTGGGAATTTTCAGCTGTACTCCCAGAGAAAGTTTAAAGATTAACTCCTTCTTATTACCTTCATTTTACTGAAAATTAGGTAGAGTAAGTGTTGCAGAAAGCTTCCACTATGGAGACTAATGAACAAGAAGCAGGACACCTGATGTGCTAGGTCAGAGAAAAGCAATTACTTTTTGTTTGTTCTTTTAACAGGGTAAAAAGCTACATGAAGAAGTTGCAGGTGGGTGGGCTGATGGTGTTGCTGAATGTTTTCATGGTGAGTTGGGATAGTGGAGACAAGTTCCATGGAGTTGCTCCTAAAGCCCTTTGTTTGTCTTGTGTAGTATGAGTAGCTGGGCAGCTAGAAGAAGTTGGGGCCGCCTGGTTTCTGTGTGACTGAGGTTTTGGTGTGAGGGTTTCCTACTGGAGAACAATCTCAGAGCAGCCAAAATGGTATTACTGAGCAATTTGAATGTAGCTGGTTTTGTTAGGCAGGTTTGCAGGAAAACTTAGAAAGGATTTCCTTGAGAATATGACTCTTGAAGCTTCTGGCTGAAGGCAAAGAAGATTAAAAAAAAAAAAAAAGTATTTTGATTCATATGAGGTGGTTACTAGTTGTGTTTATGTCATTAATATTAGTGGGATGTTTTTCTACTAGCAAAAGGTTTGTATCTGCTTTTATTTAATTCCTTTATATATACAGATGAAAAAGTTATAGGTGTGGGCCTTGAATAATTACTATAATTTTAGTGGGTGCATTATTTTAGTGGCTTCCATTTATCTTCTTTTTTTTTTTTCTTTTTAATGTTAGCAAGATTGAATGTAGCCTTCTAGACTTTAGATCTGTTTAGTCTTATTCCTTTCATGGAGACTGTACATCACATACAGCATCAGTCCTAAAGGCTACTGCTGTTAAGCAGTTGTTTGTTTGTGTTTTTTTTTAAACCCTCTGTTTAAACAAAAAACCCAAACCACAGCCTTTTCTTTTAACAAAATACTGATCAAACCTTGAAGGTTTAATACGAAGACTGATTTCTCTATTTCTGAAGAGCCTGTATGGAATTCTTGTTTTGAAGGAACAATAATTCATTTAAGTGTGTGATTAAGTCCTATGAATTTCAAGAGTAAACATATGCCTAAGTAGGATGATTACTAAGGTTTTTCTTAACAAAGAAAATCTGTAAAATGCTAGTAGTTTGACAGCATTAATAGGTTGGTACTTTGAAAATCAAGTGTGTAGCTATGTGACTGTATCTCTAAGAATAATTTATTGCATGCATTATTATTTGCTCAACTTCTTGAGCTTTTCTGGCTTAATTCTGGGGAATGTTTTCATGTCAGCCTAGTGGATATCCTCGAAAAAACTTCAGTCCCTTCTGAAACTCAGCCTTCCTTTGCATATATAGTTTTAGACTTCACTGTTTGATTTTGAAAAGGTGATTAAAAAATAAAAACTGGTGTTCTAAAATTTTGTCATGCTGAGTGAGGAATGCAGTGGAGATCCTTTTAAGTAATTTCACATTTGTTCTTCTGATGTGCCTTCAATACCTGCAAGAACATATCAAAACCAGTAATATTTTGAAATGCCGGGGGTTTTTCCGCTTCTGTTCTTTATCTTAAAAAATATTTAAAGTCATTATGTTGCATATACTATATATAGGCTATGTTCTCAAATTTTCTATTTAATTTTAGTTGATAAACAAAAATGAAGTCAAGTTACTCTGTTATCATTTATGTTGCTTCTCTCATGTTCAGGTATCACTGAATTCATAAATGCATATCGAGCTAACACTGGCACATCTTGGAATTTTTTTTTATCCACATGCTGTCCCTTGTAAAACTGTCAGAATTCAATTTTGGGTCAATAAATTATTGTTTTAAAGTAAAAACTTCTTAAAAATTTGCACAGTAATTAAATAAACTAAAATTGTTTTGGTTTGTGATGGTATCATGTACCTCTTATTAGCTAATGATTTGTTTCTACTGTTAATTCTGGTTCATGATATATAGTTACAAACAAAACACAGTCCAGTTTCTGTTCCTGGTCATGTTACCAAATCGATCTAGATGGCTACTGGCAGACAACAGGCACTCTCACAAGTGTGTTAACCACCATTCATTTATGACAGCTTAGTCTTGCAGGGCATTAAGCTCTGCTAATATGAAAGAATCTTTGACTCAACTGAATTTTTTTCCCAGTTGAAGACTTGAGCTGTAGATAAGCATTTGTAGGATAAACAAAATCTAAAAAATGTAACCTACAATATTTCTAAAATCAAAATTAGGTTACCATATATGAAATGTCTGAGATCCTAAAGCTATGTAAAAAGATTTAAAGAACCTGAAGGTGCATAGATCTACAGGACCTGATGGGATTAATCCACGGGTCCTGAGAGAGCTGGTGGATGAAATTGCTAAGCCTCTGTCCATCATCTTTGAGAGGTCATGGCAGTCTGGTGAGGTTCCCGGCTGATTGGAACAAAGAGAACATTGCCCCTATTCTTAAAAAGGGGAAAAAGGAAGACCCAGGGAACTACAGGCCAGTCAGTCTCACCTCTGTCCCTGGCAAGGTCATGGAGCAGATCCTGCTGGAAGTTCTGCTAAGGCACATGGAAAATAAAGAGGTGATTGGTGATAGCCAGCATAGCTACACTCAGGGCAAGTCATGCCTGACCAATCTGGTGGCCTTCTACAACAAGGCTACAGAGATGGTGGATGGTGGCAGAGCAACTGACATCATCTACCTGGATTTGTGCAAGGTGTTTGACACTTTCTTACATGACATCCTGGTGTCCAAACTGTCAAGGCATGGATTTGACAGATGGACCACTCGGTGGATAAGAAATTGGCTGGATGGCTGCATCCAGAGAGTTGTGGTCAATGGCTCAGTGTCCAAATGGAGGCAGGTGACAAGTGGTGTCCCTTATGGGTCAGTATTGGGGCCAGTACTGTTTAACATTTTTGTTGGAGACATGGACAGTGGGATTGAGTGTATCCTCAGCAAGTTTGCTGATGACACCAAGCTGTGTGGCGTGGTTGACACCCTGGGGGGAAGGGATGCCATCCAGAGGGACCTTGACAGGTTGGAGACGTGGGCCAGTGCCAACCTCATTAAGTTCAACAAGGCCAAGTGCAAGGTCCTGCAACTGGGTGGGCACAACCCCGGACACAAATACAGGCTGGGGAGAAAATGGATTGTGAGCAGTCCTGAGGAAAAGGACTTAGGGGGTGTTGGTAGATGAAAAGCTCAACATGAGCCGTCACTCTTGTGCTCGCAGCCCAGAAGGCCAACCACATCCTGGGCTGCATCAACAGAAGTGTGGCCAGCAGGGCCAGGGAGGGGATTCTGCCCCTCTGCTCTGGTGAGACCCCACCTGGAATACTGTGTACTGCTCTGGAGCCCTCAGCATAGGAAAGACATGGAGCTGTTGGTGAGGGTCCAGAGAAGGACCACCAAGATGATCAAAGGCCTGGAGCACCTCTGCTGTGAAGACAGACTGAAGGAGTTGGGGCTGTTCAGCCTAGAGAAGAGAAGGCTCCAGGGAGTCCTTATAGCAGCCTTGGTACTTGGAAGGGGCCTACAGGAAAGCTGGGGAAGGGCTTTTCATCAGAGAAGATAGTGATAGGACAAGAGGTTATGGCTTTAAACTGAGAGAGGGGAGATTTAGGTTAGATATTAGGAAGAAATTCTTCACTATCAGGGCAGTGAGGAACTGGAATGGGTTGCCCAGGGAGGTTGTTGATGCCCCATCCCTAGAGTCCAGGTTTTAAGTCCAGGTTGGATGAGGTTTTGTGCAGCCTGGTCTAGTGGTAGGGTTCCCTACTTATGGCAGGGGGGTTGTGTGCAGCCTGGTCTAGTGGTAGGGTTCCCTACTTATGGCAGGGGGTTTGGAACTTGATGATCTTTAAGGTCCCTTCCAACCTTAATGATTTTATTATTTTATTATTCTATGATTCTTTCTGGTCTTTGTGAAGAAGAGAACATTAGTGGGAAGTACATGAACACTTTAAACGAGTATTTTTAACTATTAGAAAGGATCTAAAATGATAGTTTTCTTTGTTTCCAAGCAATTGTCAAAGCAGATGTTGTCAAATATGGCTGGGTTTCTTCTGATCATTGTGTTTTTCTCCTCTCTACTCTGCCCCTTCCTCCTTTTCCTTTTCTTTGTCTTTGAAAAACAACATATTTTATGGGCAATTATGAATAATTACCAGCACAAGAATTCATTTGCTTGTCCCCAGTAATTTTTTTAAGCTCTTATGCTAGGATTTAGTTTTGTACATAATATCTATTATATTTGGAGTGTCTGATCCAATTATACAGTCAGCTGGGCTTTGATACAGACAGCTAAATTAGTATGTGATAGAAACCAAGCTTTAGAATTGTCTATAAACAGAAATGCATAAGTGTTTTGTTAATCTTTACTGTATTCTATCCCTGCTGAGTAATACCTGTAAAAGAGTAATTGTTAAAGGGTAATTAGGAAGGATAAGAGAGATAATTTCATTAGATATCCTGAGTTTTCACCTTTGGATGAAACACAAACCCTGTTTTTACGTAAAAGAAAACCAGTTCAGAGATTAAGTACCGTGTTGCTTTGTGCTTTGTGGAACCTAGAAATGTAGCTTTAAATAGATACCAAGTCACACTTTGAAATGTTTTGCAAATACAGAAGGAAGCAGAGGCAAGTATTTGAGCCATTAAGTATTAATTAATCTGGCCACCTCGATGGCTAACCTACATTTGAGACAACATCTATCTATCTTCATTATCTGTAAGCTTTATGGCATTTCGTGCTGATTGACTTTTATGTTTGAGACCTGTCTGTTCCAGGAGAGCCATTAAAAGGTTCTCCAGAGCACCTTTAGTGCAATTCCAATACATGCTCCAACATTAATCTGCTGCACTTTAAGATTACAGGAAGCTATAAGTTTAGACAATACATATATTTTCACAGGCTTGTCTGAGCTAAGATACACAGTGTTTGTCTTACATTTCCAGAAAATTCAGTTGTTCTAAGTTTTTATTGTCTGTCTCAACTTTTCTATTGCGCTACAGCCTTAGAAGGTAGTATGTCTTATTGTATCTGGGATTTTTAAGGCTTTTAGATGATTTACCTTCTTTAATCAAATATATTCCATATAAATGCAATGGGGAAGGAAGAGCAACAATTTTTTTCCATGTTTCACCTGTAATTGAATTCCTTGGGATGGTTTTGACGCATAGCATGCTGTGATAGAATCGTAACACTTCCAAAACAGGAGATATTGAATCCTGCTGATGCTTATACATTTTCAGTGTACCAGTATGTAGTTAGATCAGCTGCACCCTTAACTACTGTTGTGCTGTGTGATGTTGCATAATCAGAAGAAGTTGCTGCTACAGCTATAGGCTTTTCTTTATGGTTGCTGCTGAATGACTGCATTCAATGTTCTGTATTCCACTCCAGGGAGTACTGCAGACGTGCTTTCTACAGAATCTGCAGTCCCATTAAAAACACTTCAATCTTTCTTCCATTCAATGTGAGCTTTAACTAGCTGCATATATGACGTAAAATGCACTGCATCAGAGAAAATATGGAGAGCTTCTGTTCTGTTACCATACCAAAGTATAACTGCACAGAACAATCAGACAAATTCATAAAGTAAGTTCTTCAAGAGCTATCAAACACCAAGATGAAGACACTAACTATAGTGTAAAATGTTCAGAATCTATAGGTTAGCATATCCCATAAAGAGATCACAGAATCATTAAATCATAGAATGCTTTTGGTTGGAAGAGACCTTAAAGATCATCTAGTTCCAACCCCCTGCATTGGCAGAGACACCACCCACTAGATCAAGTTGCTCAGAACCCCATCCAACCTGGCCTTGAACACTTCCAGGGATGGGGCATCCACAATTTCCCTAGGCAACCTGTTTCCGTGTCTCACCACTCTCACACTAAAGAATTTCCTCCCAATGTCTAACCTAAATCTCCCCTCTTTCAGTTTTGATCCATTACTCCTCATCCTCTCACTATCAGGCCTTGTAAAAAGAACCTCCCCAGCTTTCCTGTAGCCCCCCTTGAGGTACCAGAAAGCTGCTATAAGGTCACTCCAGAACCTTCTCTTCTCCAGGCTGAACAACCTCAACTCTCTCAGCCTGTCCTTGTAGGAGCGGTGCTCCAGCCCTCAGATCATTTTTGGAGCCCTGCTCTGGACTCCTCTAGCAGGTCCATGTCCTTGTGTTGAGGACTCCAGAAGTATACACAGTACTCCAGGTGGAATCTCATGAGAGCAGAGGGGGAGAATCACCTCCCTTGATCTGCTGGCCATGCTGCTTCTGATGCAGCCCAGGACATGGTTGGATTTCTGGGCTGCAAGCGCACATTGCCGGCTCATGCTTGTCTTCTCATCCACCACCCCCCCATAGTCCTTCTCCATCAGGCTGTTTCTGATTCATGTTTCCATGGCTATTTTCTTGAGCACATAGTGCTGTTTGGTATATATGCTGGGTTCCTTGGTCCTCCTTGGTCAGATGTGTTGT
>NW_009951997.1:490489-494525 GCF_000747805.2 Chaetura pelagica | reverse complement strand
GAGATTAGAGAAACAAAAGAAACAAATATTGTAGAAGACAAACTGGGAGTAAAATGGGGGGTTAGGGGAGAGACAGAAAATACTGTGTCCAAGGCTTTTAAAGAAAAAAACAAACCAAAATTATCAACTCTGAATGAGGTTACTAAGGTAGCGGAACTGAAAAAAACAGACCTAAAAGCCTCCAGTACTTGCTGAAGGCATCCAAACCTCAATATACTCTGCCCAGAGGCATAAACATACAGGGAAAATTAGATCTGCGAATATTAGGGAACTCCCTGACAACCTTCAGGCTTTTGAAGACCTAATTCTCTAATTGTTCTGTTTTGGTATTGAATTTTTATGTGTTCTTGATGCTAATCATTGACACAGATAGCTTGTTTAATCTCAATTCAGTTCCAACCTTGTTTGAACATATAGCATTTCATTGTTTCCAGCATTGGCTGTTTTTAGCTTTCACACAAACTTGTTTACCCTGTTTATCATCTGTACCTCATTGTGATGCTGATGTGCTTTGTAGAAGAAGTCTTTCTTAGGAGTTAAATATGCCAGCTTCTTTCTCTTATTTCTTAGATTTTCACCATTTACTTGCCCTGTACTTGCTCATCCGTATGTATCTGTGGCTAGTGCTCTTCTGGCTTTCCAGGTGGCTTGATTCTCTGCTAACTTCAATCAGATATCTTCCTTTCCAATACATTAAAAAAAAAAAAAAAAAAAAAAAAAAAAAAAAAAAAGGGACAAAGAAGGATGGAGGTGAGCCTCAAACCAGAAACTTGGAGTAAACTAAAAGGGGAATAAACAGATCTTCCTCAGCAGTATCATGCGATGCCAAAGCTGTCTAGAGAGATGCTAGCCAGGGATTTGAGAACAGGATCCCACCCTTCGTTTTGCTTAAGCTCCCTGGGAGGCTCTGAGCCGGAACTGGGGAAGAGTTTGAGGAGGAACTCCTGCGATTTGCTAAGATCCTGGGGAGTGTCAGCCTATTAATTGCAAAAGGCTATCTTGCTAAGGTCTGTAAGAAAATCATCATTCTAGTGAGTGCTGTGCAAAATGTGCATGCAGCCATTCAGGTAGCATGGTGTAGATGCTTGCACCCACTGCTCCAAGTGCAGCAAGGTACCACAGCAAACCCTGACTCTCTGAGTTGGTGGTTGCTCAGTGCTGCCAACCTGTCTGCAAGGTGTCACCTACCTCTGCTGGGAGGCACTGGGAATCATTATCTGTTGAACATGTTTGTGGTCCCCTCCATATTCTGACTGTAAGGATATTCTACCTAACTTTAGCTGATGTTTCTACTTGTTGGCTGGTTATTTCTGCAAATTCGGTTAGCCTTGTGGCTCTTTTGAAGGGTTAATCTTACTGCTTCTTCATTTTCCTTAAAAACTCCTCAGGCAGTCTCTGCTGCTTTCTTTGGTGGATGTAAAGAAGAGGAATTAGTCTAATACTACAACTACTTGATTGACAGTGGCAGCATTTCCAGGTAATTTTGAGCCTTTATCCAATAGTTTTTTCCCCCTTTTTTTACCTCACCAATCTGTACAGAAATTTTGGAAGAATACTCTTTGTTCTGCTTCACTGAGTGAAAGCTTTAGGTTTAAAATGTAGCTGGATGTGCAGTTAAAATGTTTGTTATTTCTGGGAAAGGAACCCATTTAGATGAACAAATGGCTTTCTTTTTCATATAGAGTCATAGTAATGTAATTTAGACACATCTGAGCTAGATTAAAGTTTGGCAAACTGCCAGAGCTAGCAATGGTAAATTATTCTGTTGTGTCCTCCAATATGCTGCATTTTTAACAGTGTTCAAAAATGACCTAGATGTATAGTATAGGAAGGAGGAGAGTTGAGATAATAAATTCCTGTGATTATGAGGGATAGATGAAATAGGAAGGTTGGGACTGCTAAACTGTTATATAGGTGCCTAATTTCTACACTTTCCAAATATTAAATAAAAATGGTTATTGTAAGTTTCATTTAATATTGAAAATATCAGGTGGTTGTTCTGTTTATAGTTTATGGTGGTTTATTTTGCTTGTGTTTGCATATTTCTTTGAGGTTCTTTCTGTGTAGAACTAACCTTCTCAACCTACCTAAGTATTCTGTTTGTGTTTCCAATATCCAACAACTATCAAGTTTCTTATGGTGAATTCCCATTTGAAAAATAAATAAAACCCCTTCTGTGAATCATTAAAGAATGAGTCACAGGGGTTTTAACCCTCTGTTCACTAGACGGACCTTCACACTTTTTAATAGACAAGGTATATCTTACCTGTCATCATCTTGTTTGTTCTCTGGCTATAAGTATTCGGTTCCATCTTGGGCTTCTCTCAGATCACTATGTTTTGTAACAGAAACAGGGTGGTGTTACTGGCAAATGTCATCCATTTGCTAGCTATTTCCTTTTCCAAATCATGAACTGCATATACCCGTGAGATTTTTCTACTTTAAAATATCTGTGGTTGTTTTGAGGAATAACTTTTGCACTTCATTTCCGATTGCTTAATTAGTTTCTAAATCAAGATATTTGCCCCTTAGAAAACTACCCAGTACACAGCTGGTGATATAAAGCTAAATAATTAATATCCTTATGTGTAATTAAAAAAAATTAATACTCCTTTAGGAAAGATCTAATTACATTATTTTTGAAAACTGAAGTTAATTAAGACAGCCTTCCCCTACTCCCCCTCCCCTGTTTACAAGTGTTTGCAAAGAATAACTCTGTTGGGTAAAGGAGTGAGATTTCTTTCCCCCAGCCCCTTTCTCCCCTTACTGGAGCCATGCTGGCTTGAGCCTATGAAGCTATATTTATCCAACTGTTCTGCCATCCTATCTTTACTTAGCTTCTCTATTAGTTTACTCAGTAATGAGTCAAATCTCACCAGGCTGCAAATTCCAGGTTCTTTTTTAGCAGCATTATTTAAAAATAGGTACTGCATTATTATTTTCCCCACTATTCCCCAGAAGTTAAAGTGTTTTTCTAAGGACTATTTGCAGATTTCTTCTCAGCACTCTTGTTTTTTATGTTCAGTACTGCAATTTGTTCTCAGCCTTTCCCTGAGGATTGCCCAATCCTTAACACTCTTTTCCCATACATAAAACTTTTTTGTTTGATGTCAAATAATTGCTTTTACACTAGTGATTTGAAGACTGCCACCTGCATCCATAGGAGATACTCATGAAAAGTAGGTTTATTGTCCAGGATTTGAAATTCACAACAGAAAGCTTAGTGTCCTATTGTGGAAAGAGTGAGTCTACACTTTGGAAAGGTTGTTGAAAATAATTGTCTTCAGTAATTTCTCTCTTGTCTTGCTTTTTGCACTTTATAGATAATTGTTCACTTAGAGTATGCATCTATTAGGAAAACTAACTACAAGGTGTACACAGTCAAAAAAAGATGAAATGGAGGGCAATGAAGTGCCAGACCAAAATTTTAAGTTTAATACAAGAGCAGTGGAAATTACCTGATGTATTAACAACTTTATCATAGATCTGCATAGCATACAAAGTTATTTCACATTGATTTTAAAGCACTTCCGCATTAGCTGCTTATTATTATTATTTTTTTGCAAAGTAATTTTGGCAAATTAGTAATGAAGCAATATTAAAAAAAAAATAAAAAAATCAAAATCACCAACTGGGGATGTGTTTTGGTAGTTAGCATGTCAGCTTGGTTTCAACTGAAGTGGTTCACGTGGCTCTATCACAAGTATCTTTTCCCTGGCACTTGTATTTGAAAAGTTAACACACCTCTATCATACAGTCTTACGCTGGAATTAAATATCTTGTAACTTAATGGTTTTGTTTAAGATCCTTCATTTTTTTTTCTGGCTGTCAGATGCTCACCCAGCTGCCCACTCATGCCCCCTCTGGGACAGTAAGACAGAAGAGTTTGTGGGCTGAGATTGAGGGAGGGAATCCCTTACCATTCACCATCATGGGCAAAAGAGACTTGTCTCTGAAACAAGTAATGCATGGACAATTACAAGCAACGGGAGTTGTAAGAAACAAACTTTAAAACAACAGTTTGTCTCCCCCACTC
>NW_009951997.1:486723-488769 GCF_000747805.2 Chaetura pelagica | reverse complement strand
GGCCGGCGCGGGGCAGCCCCGCCTGCTCCCCACAGGGGCCTCCATCGCTGGCACCGCCACTGCGGGCAGCGCCGGCGCAACAGGTGATGTTGTTTCCTATTCCTTGTACTTTCTGTAAAGAGGGTCCCGTGTCTTAATAGAGTTTTCTGATAGGGAAAATGGCTTAGTGGTGGATTGGCAGTGATTTATGGTTGTACTCGATAATCTGAAGAGTCTTTTCCAACCTAAACGATTCTATTAATTTTTTTTTTTTTTTTCAGAGATTTGGTTGTTTTTATATTATGTGGGAGAGCTTTTACTTTAGCAAGGGAGAAAGCAGTTGAACTCTTCACCTGTGTTACTGCTTTGTGACACCACTTTTGCTAGCTACAAGCTGATGAAGATTTGGGTTGCTGTGCCTACCTTCTGCCCCTGGTGAGTTTTTTAATCTTGGTTTGTATTGTTCATATTATTTTATGAATTGTTGGTCTGTTTTAAAAACAAATCACATTGCAGTTTTGCAGCTTTAAAGTCAGGTTCTCTCAATGAAAACAATATTTTTACTCAGTAGGTAATAAAGCTCTTTTTTTTTTCTTAAAAAACATTATAGGACTAAAGAGCTTTGTATCAAATTGCAATTAGAGAAGTAAAAACTTAGATGTAGTTTAATGAGTAAATGAAGAGTTGGATAATAGCGATCCTTTGTAAGAGGTTTTAATGAGGAAAATGCTCTTTGATCATCTGACAATTATGGAAGAAAAGCAGTAATCTCTGCCACTTCGATGTCCTGGCGAGGTAATTTACTGCATGTTTTTTTTCTTGCTGTGAAACTGAATAGCTTCACTCAGTGCCCACACAGCAATCTGAAACATCTGGAATCTGCTGTATTCAGAAGTCTTTTTTTAAGAGTTCATCACAAATGGAGTGAATGGACAACATGTGCTTTTTGCTGCTGATGCACAGAAGAAAATGGGGGCTGTGGATGTGGTTAGAGATAGGATTACAGCAAGGTACAATTTGTAAGCACTTTCTTTTTCAGGGACTCTTTATGCTTTTATTTAAAAACTGCTTTTTCTAGGGAGTGATTTAAAAGCTGCAACTTGCTTTCTCCAAATGAAAAGCAACACCCGACACCCAAATGCTTATCTCCTGCCACAGTGCATGAACATGGCTTTAAAACTACAGATTCTGAAGTGCTATGACCATTTTTAATTTATTTTTTTTTTTTCCCCACAAATGGAAATACTTTTCAAGTCTATAATATTTGTGTACTTTCCCACAAGGAAATGCTGTATGTATGTGCGAAGCAGAGTATAGCGTCTTATACTATCCCAGGCATCAATTGTAGCCTTGTCCCTGATGGACATCCTCTCCTTCTGATCACAGCTTTTCTTTTTTTTATTCAGTCCCGATGTCTGCAATCGTGCTGGTACAGCTGTGATTGACTGCTAGCACTGTTTGTTAAAGGCCTGGAAAGCAATCAATAGATACCCTACTTCTTCCCTTCCTGAGGTCCTAGCCCTTTGTGGTGCTTTCTTCACACAGTAAAATGAACAAGGTGTGATGCCTGTAGATGATATCATCCATATATGTGAGTCACAAACAGCAACTTACAAACAAACCGTTGTTGTCAGCACTTAATTGGTAATTTAAATTCAGACTTCTTCAGCCAAGTTAGAATTACATCATAAACTATTTAATGGGTTTAGTTTTTTTGGAGTTGCTGTTGCAAGCCTCATTTTGCATACTGCCTAAATGCTTGGTTACATCCTTACAGTGAAAATGTCATCTGTTAGCACCTATTTCTGATGGTATTTGTTGATATCCACTGGCATAGTGATTGCACAGGGATAGGCAAAACACCAATCTTTATGTCATAGAATCATAGAACTATTCAGGTTGGAAAAGACCCTTGGGATCACGGAGTCTAACCATCATCCCTACTCTACAAAGTTCTCCCCTAAACTATATTCACCAGCACCACATCCAAACAACCCTAAAACACATCCAGGGATGGTGATTCAATCTGCTTACTGGGCAGCCTATTCCAGTGTCTAACCACTCTTT
>NW_009951997.1:474989-486681 GCF_000747805.2 Chaetura pelagica | reverse complement strand
TTCCCTCTTGTTCTGTCACTAATTACCTGTGAGAAGAGACCAGCACCAACCTCTCTGCAGTGACCTTTCAGGTAGTTGTAGAGACTGATGAGGTCTCCCCTCCACCTTCTCTTTCTCAAACTAAACATTCCCAGCTCCTTCAAGTGTTCTTCATAAGATTTATTCTCTAGGCCCTTCACCAGCTTCGTTGCCCTCCTCTGTACTCGCTCCAGCATCTCGATATCTCTCTTGAATTGAGGTGCCCAAAACTGGACACAACACTCCAGGTGTGGCCTCACCAGTGCTGAGTACGGGGACACAATCACCTCTCTACTTCTGCTGGTCACACGATTACTAATCCAAGCCAGGATGCCATTGGCTTTCTTGGCCACCTGGGCACACTGCTGGCTCATATTCAGCCACTTGTCAATTAGAGCCCTCAGGTCCTTTTCTGCCAGGCAGCTTTCCAGCCACACTTCCCCAGGCCTGGAGCGTTGCAGGGGTTTGTTGTGGCCCAAGTGCAGGACTCAGCACTTGGTCTTGTTGAAGCCCATACCATTAACATTAGCTTGGTCATCCAATCTATCAAAACCTCACTGTAGAGCCTCCCTATCCTCCCACAGATCAACACTCCCACCTAGCTTGGTGTCATTGAGGCCTTGTTTATTATAGAGGGAAGAAAAGGGGAAAAAGGTTTGTTTCATTTGCTTCAGCATTTTTACTGGATCCTGGTCCATAGGGTTTGAAATGGAAACAGCTTCCAGGACTGTGCCCAAGAGCAGAGTGCTGCTAAAACTTTCAAAGCTTTCTTGAGATTCATTCTGTACCCTGTGTTGTTAACATTTCTATGAATGTGTTTTCAGAGACACGGAATGTAATAGTTACAACAGTTACATACAAAAAAATAACCCCCAATAAACCTCAGTTTCAAGGTGTTTTCCAATAGCTCTGTAATTTTTAGGTTTTCTTGATGAAAGATCTTCTTATTACTTTTCAGTGACTGTTACAAGCAAAACCCTGAACATAAGGGTCTGCAGGTATTACTGCCATGTAAGTAGTTATTTTGTGAGGACAGTATTAGGTTTCCAGCTGCTGATTGTTATTGTAGAATTGTTCTGATTCTAGTAGAATCTAGTAAAAAACCCCAAACACCTCCATATTTAAGAATATATGATATCAGACTACTTGAAAGCCTGTAAAGGACACCCTTATTTTGTGATGATGGGGTAAATAGAGTTTAGCTTTTCAAAGATGGATCATGTTTTTAATGAATGAAAATCTAAATAGATGGTGAGGCATGAGAAGTTACCATTATGTTGAGTCAAAATAAGTGCTCTGATGCATTGACTGTGGTTATGGAGTGTGGAAGTATTGATGGGGAAAATAGCTTAATACTCAGCTTTATTAATGATTTCACTGTTGTGACTGCTTCCAGGGCTCTATTTCGGTGATAGTTTTGTTGAAGCACTCCTTTTTTAAAAAACAGAAAAAAGAGGAAGAAAACTTAAAAAAAACAGAGAGTACACAAATCTATGAATTCAAACACCTGGGATTTTTTTTTTTTTCCTTTTTTTCATTTGCCCTTTGTGCTTTGAGAAAAAGAAAACAACGGCTGTGCAAAGTTTGAGTTGAAAAAGCTGTCTAATGAGATTCCTACTGCTATCACAGTGTGATTCCATTGTACTGCTATCAGTGTCCCACTTTTCCAATAAATCATAATAACTAGCTGACAATTCAAATATCACAGCATGTTGTCTGGGAATTACTCTGATTAGTTTGTAACTTGTAAAGGCTCCAGTTGAGCTGTGAGACGTTCTCCCATAGCTGTTATTTTTCCCTGATACTCTGTGTCATAAGAGATACTGAAATTGTAGTGGCTTTAATTCTGGCTCAAAGGTGATTGTAGCATCTTGTATTTGTTACCTTTGGGGGCTTTGGGAAGTATGCTGTTAATACAAAAGTAAGCTTTTACAGTCTTCTGTTGCAGAATATCTATAACTAGATTTTTAAATCCTCATATAAAGTTTAGTTTTAAATCTTGCACAAAGATATAAATGTGTATTAAACCAGTATAGGAGCATATAGTCTGCATATGTTGTCAGTAACGTGTCTAGAAAATTATAATCTCTGTAGAAGCAAAATATATTCTTAAATTGTAATCCTTATAAATGTCTTTTTCTCACAGAAACTGCAAAGTTCCTGCTCTGGAAATTATAGATTCTTTTTCTAACCTTTAATATATTTTTGTCTCTTACTGAAATGATTTTTGTGTAATAAATCACGGTGGTCTTTTCAACCTACTTATTCTTCTACTCTGTACTGAAAGTCTGTATTCTCTGGTGTGATAAAAGTATGAGACATTGGTTCTAAGATAAAGCTTGGAAATGTGAGCTAGGCTTGTGGCAAAATTCAACAGAGAAAATTAAAGCATGCAAATGTATACACTGACACTCTTCTCTTAAACTTTAAAGTAGGCTTAACAGTAATTAGTGTGTTTGAAGTCATCACAGCATTATGCTATAGAGTGACCAGAGTGAAGGACTTCCTAGTACTTCTAGCATCCTTACTTACTGTGGAAGACCTTAGACTTCAGACACAGTAAATAGCTCTTGTTTGTCATGCAATGTTAACTTTTTTACCCACTTATGTTAACATATAAGTTCTCATTATTAAAAAGACTGAAACAAAAGATTTTTTTCAAAATAGGTAATCCTTTTAAACTTGTACCATTTGGGATCTTGCATACTTCATTAATATTAATTACTTAATGTATTAGCTGGGATGCAAGGTTAAGCACCTAGATTCAATTCCTTGTTCTGTGAATTTCCCAAGTGGTCCTGGCTAAGTCATTTAGCTTTCCTGAATCTCAGTTTCCAAACTATTGAATAGATAGAATATTATTTTTTCAATGGCAAGAGAATGCAGACTATCATTGTGAATATAAGCTTAAAATGGTTTCTGAAATGCTTAGGAAGCGTGGGATGGATCTAAATGCCAGAGATTGGATGCAGAGAGAAGTCGTTGTGTCTCCCCAGTGTGGCAAATGTAGACAACCTAACAACCTTGTCCTCGAGAGTATTTGACATATACAGAGACTTATACTAGCTTCATGTTAATTGCATGACCCTAGCAGCATTGATAAAATAAATGTTGGGTTTAAGTAAAAACAGGAAACTGGACTTTTTTCAGTTGAATATAGTATTGCCTTTTGCTCTTCATCAATGGTGATTTTAGATGCATGTACTTTTTAGTGGATGACAAAAGTTTCATAATGGAAGTGAAATAATGGGAGACTGCTCAAATCAGGTTATTATATTGAAGTTTCATAATGGAAGTGAAATAATGGGAGACTGCTCAAATCAGGTTATTGTATTGAAAGTCATAGAATTATGGAATGGTTTGCTTTGGAAGGGACCTTGAAAGGTCATCAGTACAACCCTTGTAATGAACAGGGATATGTTCAATTAGATCATGTTACTCAGAGCCCCATACAACCTGTCATTGAATATTCCAGTGATTGAGCATCTAGCACCTCTTGCAGCAACCTATTCCAGTGTTGCACCAACGTCATCTTAAAAAATTTCTTCCTTATAGCTAATCTAAATCTATCCTGTTTCAGTTTAAAACCATTGTCCCTTGCCATACTTCAACATGCCCTACTAAAAACACTGTCCACGATGATGTTTTCTTCTGGAAGTGTTTGGTTTGTTAGCATGGAAAAGGGATGATTATGGCTTCATTTATTAGAGGATATGTACAAACTTTACCAGGGAAAGGAATTTTTCTCTATCCTGCTTTTCTCAGGATACATTTCTGCCAACATACAGATAAAATTATTTGAAAAATCTACAAAGAGCAAATGCTTCTCTGTCAAAAAATATAAAGAAGCTCAGTAGAACAAGTAATTTGAGAGATAACTAGTGGGAAAAGAACTGGTAAGAAGCTCCTGTGCTTCAACATGTCTCTGAAGGACTGCATATAAAACAAAACAAACCAAACTATTTTTTAGGCAATGTTATGGCTGCATAGGAAACATTTCAAATAAATGTTTTATTGGATGAATCCCATTCCAGTGGTGCACAGTGGCAGCAGGGTTTATGACTAACTACAGCAAATGTCAAGATTCAGTTCACTATGTTTCAGATTCACTGGGCTGGAGTGTAATTACCTACTGCAAAAATAGGAAATTTTCATGCCTGGTAACACTGGAAGCAGTATCAGCAGGGATTTGTACCTCGAACTTAGCAGTCTTCTGTATAAACAACCTTTGCTGCTGCTCACTGATAACAGTGTGCGATTTCTTTTTAGGTCAGAACTTCATTCTAAAATAGGCCAATAGCAGCATGGAAATACATTGCTAATTAATGTGTTGCTGACTATAAGAAAGTCTTCTGTGTATACAGACATTCTCTTATGCATCTATAGATTTGGGGTTATTTTTTAGTTAGAATTTTTCTTCTTCATTGCTAGACTTGTGACTTATGATCTACTTTTGATACCTGTGTTGGACTTCATCTCCATTTAGGGCACTTTTATCCATCTATCTGTATATGTATCTGTTAAGTGCTAGGAACCCTTCAGGAAGAGTGAAGGGCGAGGAGGATACTCATAAATTCCCAAAGGGTTGAATTCTCACCACCTGGGAACTAGAAATCACTAGAGCTGGACAGGAATCCTATTTTTCTTCCTGTAGCTTCCCTATCTGGAAAACAGCTATGTATTTTTTTCATCCTAAAAGTCATCCTAAAGAAATACCTGCTATTGCTGCAACCTAGTAAGGAATTGGAGACTGTCTTAGTCATTCCCTGTTCATTTCCCTTTATCTTAATGCTAAAATGATGTCTACACCAGTAGCTTATAACGGTACCTGGGAAGTTTCCTGAGTTCTGGAACAGAACTACCTCTGTTGTGATGGACAAAAAACAAGCCAATGAACCATCCACTAGGCTATAAATCTTTTTCACTGGTGTTCCTCTAAGCACTTCTTGTTCACACTTCAGCAACAAGAAGGTTTCAGGGACCGTTTTAAAATACCAGATAAGCAGTCTTTGATCAATATCCTGTTGTGAAAGCTGAAAAATTAAAATATTAGAAAGGACACATCTAACTTCTTCACAGTGGCTGGAGTGTCTCTGAATATTCCCAGGTCTACTTTATTATTATAGATATAATTCCTTATTCCCTAGTGTTGAACAGAGATGCTAAGGAAGGTGCCCTAGGTGGTGCTCTAGAGCTTAAGTCTGTAGTCTTTTGTATCTTGTAATAGAAATTACTGGGGGTAGTTTTCTCCTTTCCTATAGCTGTAACTGTCTGACATTTCTGCGGATATGAGCATCTATATCAGTATATCACCTATATCGACATAAAAAAAATAATAAATCATGTCTGTAGTATGTTGTTCAATAGCTAATATAGGATCTTTTCTCAACTCTGTTTATATTATGATGAATGGCAAAGAGCTTCACATTTTAAGACTAGCTCAGTCCTTGATTCTTAGGTAGAAAAATGTGTACGTTATTTGCTAAATATTATTTAATTTGAAAGGTGCAGAATTATTCTTGAAAATACCTAAATATTTTCACTGAGGTTGAAATTATTTTAGAAATTCAATTAGAAGAGTTGAAAGTAGCAATAGGTAGCTGAAACCTCAGATCTTCAAGACTGTTAGTATTATTAGAACTACAGCAAAGATTTCAAGTCCCAATGAGTCCCACTTTCTTCACGCCAGATACTATTGTATATGTAAGCAGTAAAAGGTTGCTTGTGTTATGTACAACTTTTGGCTTTAATTACCAAACAAAAACAAAGTTAGAAGGTAATTCTTCTAAGCCCTTGTCTACTGAGCTACCCACTGTTAACGCTTCCTCAAATGAGAACATAACACACAAAGTCTAGGGAATCAAGTTGATATTGCATATAGTCTTGCTAAGGATGTTACATACACATATGGATATTTCAAATTTAATTGGCTCTTCAGAGCAGAAGTGCTTTGGCTTTCCACTCTGGACAAAATCTTAGGATAAATCCCTGACTTAGGGATAGTGTGGTTTCCTTTTCTTGTTACTTGTCACAATTAGGATGGATTTCCTGTTATAAATACTGCTGTAGTCTAGAATGCTAGATAATATAAAAACTTTCCCAAATTGCTTGTGCTTTCAGATTTTTTTTGACCTAATTAAAACTTGTCTTTGTATTGCATAATGAAAACTTTATTTTAGTAGAAATTACTACCTTTAAACTGAGCTTTAAGTGATCTTCAGACTAACTGAAAACAGGTGTCTATACTCTAGTATTGTAAGTATTAGAGTGTGTGGGTAGGTTATTTTGTTGTTAAGTTACATCTGTAGTCTACAGGAGATGAAAGAGCAAAACAAAATTAACTCAGCATGTTACCAGCCAAACAGACACTTTCAGTAGGATATGTGCCAAACAGTTTTTTTTTCAGAGAAGTTCTCCAAGGACCAACAACTGCAGTATGTTATTTCTTGTGGCAGGATCATGTCACGTAACAGTCCTTGGACTTAAAAACAAATGCTGTGCAACAATACACTTGGAGTATTTTCCTTCTGATTTCTAGATATGATGGACTTTAACAGAGAACCCTAATTTTTGTGGTGAAGTTAATGAGGTGTGTAGCAATCCCAAAAAGACCAACTGAGAACTGTTAGTGAAAAATTTTGTGAGGGATCCAACAGTCTGAGAGGTAAGGTGAGGCTGTTGCAGCTCCATGTCCCCAACTTTAGCCAGTACCAAGGCAGATGTATTCCCATAGGAGCGCACACATTATGTATCCATGGCCAGGTAGGTAGATCAGACAGACACTCAGAGCACCAGTCGTCACATTCTGCTTCCCTCTCTTGCTGATCATGATGAACAGGATGGAAGTCCATTGATGAGAACATGCTACATGTCTACATACACACACACACGGAAGGTGGATCTCTCCAGTGGTTGGGCTTACTCAGATTTTCTGTCAGCTGTCCTTGGATTCCAGTCTTGCTGGTTGCTATGACATGGACATTTAAGCCTCCCAAGACTGCAGCACTATTCCAGTTGCTGGTACATATTGTGGATGTTTGTATGCATGTGTCCACCCACTCCTGCCCTGAGCTGGCTAGGACTACTCTGGTTCCACAGCTGAGCCCAAGGCTGCTCTCACCTCTAGAAATGTACAGGTGCTGTCATGATCCAGAGCTTGCCTCCTTGCTCCCAGATCACTTCACCCACTCACCAGCTCATCGAAGTTGATCTTTTTTAATGATCACATGTTCACTTGCATACGTGTATTTGCTCCAGTCACTAGCACCACAGACATACAGGCTGTCCAAAGAATGGTCCAAGCCCAGTTGGTGCACTGTCCTGGTTTGAGCCAGGATTAAGCCAATTTTCCTTTTGCTGATTTTTTTTTTTTTTTTTTT
Organism: Chaetura pelagica; assembly: GCF_000747805.2. NCBI lineage: Eukaryota > Metazoa > Chordata > Aves > Apodiformes > Apodidae > Chaetura > Chaetura pelagica. The sequence goes on along the minus strand of NW_009951997.1, from coordinate 479,284 downwards.
TTTCCTTCAGTGAGCTTTCTTTTAACTAGCAACACTCTGTTCTTACTAAAGCTGATAAGAGAGGAATGTTTTACTAACTGCTGGGTCTTCAAGGTCGCACCTTCACTGCCGGCTCAGACACTATGGGGAGATCTGTGACCCCCCATAGAAGGCTGAATTAGACAGACAGCAAAACTGGCCAGAGATATTCCATTCCATATATCTACGTAAGCTCAGAGGAAGGTCAGAGATCACAGAAGACAACTTCCTTCCTTCTTTTTCTTACCTTCTCTTCCATCCATGGCCGGTGTCCGGGGAGGACTCCGTCCATCCATCGCCGTCGACCCTTAGGCTTGAGCTCTTCTGACCGTCATCACTCTCCACTTTCTCCAGGAGCAGCTCCGGGATTTCTTGGGATTGTTCCCGCTCTGGGGAGTGCTGTGGGAGTTGCTGGGGGTGGGGGGAGGTGAGAGGCTTTTGCTCATACCCGAACATATTTGTATATAATTGTATATGTTCTCTTACATCATTCATCAGTGTTTAATTCAAGCTGTGTAGTTTAGTTTTCAATCCAGCCAAGTCTCTCTCTTTTTCTCTCTCTCCTTCCCTACCTGGGTGGGAGGGGGAGGGGATCGAGAGCATTGTTGTCGGACCTGAGTCAAATGGTGACATGCACTTTCACCTCTGTATACACATGTGCACACACCATATGTTCTCCTTATGCAGGAAAGAGGTAGAAAGCCTTCTTAATATGATAGGACAGGCTGCTCTCATCAAGCACAGAAAGTGGCTGGATTAATGTCCTGTCCATCTGACTGTTTACATGTGACCTGGCCTTTATATCCTCTTTTGCCTGTTTTGCCATTCTTGTTTCTGCCTAAATAACCTGAACTTCTGCTTTTCCCCAACTTTGGTTCCTCCTCTAAGCATCCCATAATAAATCCTGTAACCCTGAGCTGCTTTTCCCCTGAATCCTGCAGTGTATCCCCTGGGCAGTAACCTTCTCAGTCTGAAAGGTCATCTGTAGAGCTGGTCCATTGACTCATGGCCATGGCTTTCATGCCTGAACAATAGGGCTCAGGCTTTGCTGGGACAGCAGTCTGAGGGGCCCAGACAGGGTGTGCATTCTTTTGGGAGTCCTGGATTTGGGTTCCCACCTGCGTTTGTGTATCCCTGTGTTCCTGTGGGCTTGTGGAGATGGGCTTTTGATGGGGTGATGGTTTCTGGGATGGGCCTGGGAGTACCTTGGGCAGGGCATTATTTGGGCTCCCATTCCTGCCTTTGCGTCTCTGAGCTCCTTTGTGGGTCTGCAGATTAGCTGTATCACATAACCTAGCAATTATAAATGCAGTATAATGTCTTACGAATAATAGACTGTGTTTACTAGTTGTCAGTGTTCTAGTTACAATAGAAAATTACTGTTATCCAGTTGCAATGTGTGCGGGTCTCCAGAGGGGAAGATGTTCTGAGTTGAAATAATTGTAAGTTACTGTTAGATTGTTTTGCTGAAAAGATTATGTTGTTTGCCTTTGCTTTGTCCTTAAAATACTTTTCATAAGTTATCTTTTTGGCTTTTGTTTTTAATGATGGTTCTTCAGAAGATTCAGACTGTAGCAGGTTTACATGAAACAGCTGACATGTTGTTGTCTTTCACAGATGAGTATGGAAAAGAGGAATTAAATTTACTTTGCTCTCTTCCCTAGCTATCTGTCATGTTGGTTGTTTATGAGGTCATGCTGTGTTTCCCTAATTGTTGAGTTATTCTGGCATGACATTATTGCTTTATGGAGAAGTTTTGCCTGGGATAATGTCAGGAGGAAAACGAGTTTAGACAGCCCTGTGATTCAGAGCTTACAAGGGATCAGTCTCTAGTGCACAAAACTGCCTGTCACTGTCTGAGCAAAATGAAGCTGAATGGGTCATGAGAGACAGATAGATGTTCTTTATCAGGGAATTTAGACCTTTTTGAAAAGTGTCAACTGACTGGGGAACTGTAGCATGAGGATGTACGCCCTGCAGACAGAATGTGTCTATCTGTGTTATATTTGGTCTCCAAGGTCAGTGACAGAGTGATAGTCATTGGAAAAGGAGCTCATTAGTTAAATGCCCTTTTGGCTAAGGCAACATAATAAATAAATAAATAAATAATTATGCTTCTAGATTCAGAAAAGTAAAAGCATTCAGTTAGTTTACTATCACATTATTTTAACAGTAATAATGGAATTGTCTTCTCGTTTTCTTTTGTCTGTTTGGGATTGGCTTAAGAATTTACCTGTGGATTGGTGAATAGTTCGTTTCTTGCTGGTTACCCACAAGGAAGCCTGTAATTTTGTAAGAAGGTAGGTGTAAGCCAAAGAAAATACTTACAAGTACTTGCTGGAAGCCCTTTGCCTGCTGAGCTTGAGTAATCAGACTTAGCTCACTAGTGGGAAGTAGAGATGCAAAGTTTCATTGACATGTGCCAGGTCTCTGGGATATGTGTTTTAGCAGCTTTGAGGATGCATGGAACCTCCTCTGTTCAAACTGTATCTATGTCTCACCACTGGTGTGACAAGCCATGGTGAAAGTCTTGAAGAAAACTAGCCTGTATCTGAATTAAATCCCTTTATAATGATATTTCCCAAGTCTCCTCTTCTAGGAGGTACTCCGGAATTTTTACAGAGGGAGGAAAGACTTGTCAGAATAGATACTTTTTATTCTATTTAAATCCTCACAGATAAGAAAATTTAGTACATGTTCAGTGTTTCAGTCTCATGTCAACAAAAAGTTGGAGTCCCAGTGTAATTTTAATATATAACTTCATATATTCTGGTAGCTGATGGTTTCTTCCTAACTGTCATAATTTGTCAGCCAGCATGAGAGGCAGTGATGAGCATTGCAAAATGAGAATAAGGGCAAAAAAGCTCAATGTTCAGATCAAAGAATTTTCATGGCCATTAAGTTTTGCTTCTGTTAAGTTGTAGAAAAAGAGTCTCAAGCTTAACTGACTGAAAATGAGTGATTATTCCAGCATCTTCACAGGTTGTCTTGTTAGCACTTTAGCTCATAAATAAGCTATCTATGACTACCCATACGGTATACAGGCAGTTATTTTTCCTCAACTTGATGGTTATATTGCTGTTACCTTATTTCTAAAAAAATGTCAGATAGTCTTTTGAAGTTAGGGCTAATTAACTGAGTTTAGCTTGAACAAAGTGTCTTTCAGTGTTGGGTTGAAACATTCTTATATGACCAGTTAACTAATTCATCTGAAATAATAGATGTCTGTGACAACAGATAACTGCTATTAGCAGTTTCATATGCAGATGCAGCATTTTCAGGAACCCAGCTTATAAGAAGGTAGTACTGCTGTCTTCCAGGTACTAAATGAATAAGAATAAATTCCATTGTTGAGAACATCAGTTAGAAAGGCTAAAATGATGCCTTCTGAACATAATCCAGCCACTAGTGGTTTTATAAGAAAATGTAAATTGTAAAATTCTTCCAGCACTTAATTTTGCAGAAAAAAAAAATCTTGTAATATTTAGATGTTAAATTTTAATTTTCTGGAAAGTATGTTTAAATCAAAACACAATTTCTGCAACTTAGTATAATCATGTCTGTAAAATATCTTATTTCCTTCTCATCAAGTAATTGAAAACAGCCTGTGAAACTGTGAAAAATGCATCCTGAGATGCGTTGTGCTTGGATATTCAGTGACTTGCAGCATATGTGTAATCACAGAATTGTTTTTTTTTGAAAAACACCTTTAAGCTCATCAAGTCCAGCTATTAACCTAGCACACTGTGAAGTCCACCAATAAACCATATCCCCAAGCACAAATGTACATGTGTCACGATCCGTGACCTATTATATCTCCTTTTTGGAGTGTATTAAGCTTATCAGGATTTGCTGAGAGATCCACACGTGGGTATCGCCTCACACAGAGGAGACAGGGGCTTATGCCCTGACTTTTTCGAGTGAATAACTTGCTCAGTGCTTACTAATATTTCCAACGAAATGCACGGTTTATTGTGGGGAAAACAAAGCAATTTGGGGCAGGAGGTTCAAAAGGAGTGATTACAACACATGAAATATGTATGGGTACACCTTAGTTACACACCTTATTTACTTATTTAAGTGAGGGAAGGAGGGGGGAGGAATATGCCTGACGCAGTTCCCGTATAGGGTCGCGATTTGTGTGCAGGTAAGGCAGGATTATACTTTCCCCTATAAGCTGGGGTAGCCGGAATTGTCTCACCACGCAGCGGCACAGATAGGACGAGCTGGGTAGCGAAGCGGCTGCAGGCACTCCAAGCGCAGGTCGCCCCCCCCCC
>NW_009951997.1:422294-474872 GCF_000747805.2 Chaetura pelagica | reverse complement strand
AGCCGGCGGCTCCAGGACCGTAGCTGCAGTGGAGCGGCTTTGCGGCGGGAAAATGGCGGCAGCAGGCAGTGTGTGCAGAGGACCGCCCCGAACACGAGGAGAGAGCGAGAGAGAGAGAGGCGTGCCGCGCTGCCTCTTTTATGGGGTTTTTGGTGCTCCAGATTGGCCGGTTTTGTATTTCCGGGCTTTTCAGCCAATCAGACGAGATCTAGTCCCGGCCCTGCTTCCGGCCACGGCTCCTCCCCTGTAGCAGCTGCTCCCCCACACAGAGGGTTCAGCACCACGTGGAGACGCCATTTTAAGTCAATTTTATCTGCTGACTCAAAGGACATTTCATGTTCGTGTAAGGAAATACCTGGTCCTTCACAACATGTCTTTTAAATACCTCCAGGGATGGTGACTCAACCACTTCCCTGGGCAGCCTGCTCCAGTGCTTCACAACCCTTTCAGTAAAGATTTTTTTTTTATTTTTTTTAATTTTTTTCCCCTAATATCCAATCTGAATCTCCCCTGGAAAATCTTGATGGTTTTTCCTCTCAGCCTATCGCTTGTTCCTTGGGAGAAGAGGCCAGCACCAATCTCACTATAACCTCCTTTCATGTGGTTGTAGAAAGCAGTAAGATCTACCCTCAGCCTCTTTTGCTCCAGGACAAACAATTCCAATTCCCTCAACTTCTCCTCCTAAGACTTGTGCTCTAGACCCTTCACAAGCTTTGTTAACCTTCTCTGGATCACTCCAGCACCTCAATGTTGTTCTTATGGTAGGGGGCCCAGAACTGAACACAGTATTTGAGGTGCAGCCTTACCAATGCTGAGTACAAGGGTACAATCACTCAGCTAGTCCTGCTAGCCACACTATTTCCCATGCAGGCCAGGATGCTGTTGGCTTTCTTGGCCACCTGGGCACACTGCTGGCTCATACTCAGCTGGTTGTTGGTCAATACCCCCAGGCCCTTTCCTTTCAGCAGCTTTTCAGCCAGTTTTCCCCAGGCTCTGTAGCATTGTATGGGGTTATTGTGACCTAAGTGCAGGACCGTACACCTAGCCTTGTTGAAGCCCATATGATTGGCCTCAGCCCATTGATCTAGCATGTCCAGATCCCTCTGTAGACCCTTCCTACCCTCAAACAGATCAACACACCTGCCCAACTTGGTGCTATCTGTAAACTTACTGAGGGTGCACTTGATCCTCTTGTCCAGATAATTGATAAAGATTTTTAAGAGAACTGGCCCCAGTACTGAGCCCTGGTTAGCACCACTTGTAACTGGCTGCCAACTGGATTCAACTCAATTTACCACCACACTTTGGGCCCAGCCACCCAGCTAGTTTTTTACCTAGTGAGGCATGCACATATATAAGCCATAAGCATCCATTTTCTTCAGGATAATGTGTGGGACACTGTGTCAAAGACTTTAATAAAGTCTAGGTAGACAACATCCACAGCCTTTCCCTCATCCACTAGGTGGGTCACCTTGTTATAGAAGGACATCTGGTTAATCAAGCAGGACCTGCCTTTCATAAACCCATGCTGAAAGGACTATTTCTCCTGGTTGTCCTGTATGTGCTCTAAGATGGCACTCTAAATTATCTGCTCCATAACCTTCCCTGGCACCGAGGTCAGACCGACAGGCCTGTAGTTCCTTGGATCCTCCTTTCGGCCCTTCTTGTAGATGCGTCTCACATTTCATAGAATCACAGAATCCTAGGGGTTGGAAGGGACCTTGAAAGATCATCTAGTCCAACCCCCCCTGCCAGAGCAGGATCACCTAGAGCACATCACACGGGAACGTGTCCAGGTGGGTTTTGAATGTCTTCAGTGAAGGAGACTCCACAACCTCTCTGGGCAGCCTGTTCCAGGGCTCTTTCACTCTCACAGTGAAGAAGTTTTTCCTGATATTCACATTGAACCTCCTATGCTCCAGTTTGCATCCATTACCCTTTGTCCTATCACTGGTCATCACTGAAAAAAGCCTAACTCCATCTTCCTGACACTCACCCTTTACATATTTGTAAACATTGATGAGGTCACCCCTCACTCTCCTCTTCTCCATACTAAAGAGACCCAGATCCCTCAGCCTTCCTCATAAGGGAGATGTTCCACTCCCTTAATCATCTTTGTGGCTAACCTCCAGTCAACTGGGACCTGTCCAGTTAGCCAGAACTGCTTATAGATTATGGAAAGTGGCTTGATGAGCACTTCTCCCTTGGTATCCATCATGGTTTGACTCAGAACTGGCAGTTAAACTCGTGACAACAATGCTCTTGATCCCGTCCCCCCCGACCCAGCGAGGGAAGGAGAGAGAGAATTGAGGAGAGACACTTTATGGATTGAAAACTAAACTAGGCAGCTTTAATTAAACACTACTGACGAAAGAAAATATGTGCAATTATGTACAAGTATGTTCAGGAATGCACAGGGCTGTGGATCAACAGTGATGGATACATGGAGTCTTTCCCAGACACTGGCCATGGGTAGAAGAGAAGGGGAGAAGAAGCAGGAAGGAAGTTGACTTCCATGATCTCTGATCTTACATTAAACTTACATAGATATATGGAATGGAATACGTTAGTTGTTGTCTGTCTAGTCCAGCCCTCCCTACAGGGATTATGTATATGACTCTTGTGCTCTTGGTAGCATCCCTGAGGTGGCAGAGCAAAGTGACCTTGGAGTCTCAGCAGTAAAATAAACATTCCAGTGTTATCAGTCCACTATTTGGAAAACTTGCTGATAATCCAAAGAGAGCTTAATGAAGGCAAAAATAAATAAATAAATAAATAATCATTAAAAATAAAATTGGCTTCATCCTGGCTCAAAACAGGACAGTATCCTTGGGTGAATCCCATCCAGCCCCATAGACTTGGATGAACTATGCAACTATAGCACATGAATTCCAATAATTAGTGTTAATGCATTTCAGAGATAACAACATAGGAAAGCATGTAGTGCAAATGTAATTACAAGCTTCAATGATAGTTTATTAAAACATCTATGTACTTTATGTTGTTTTCTGCTTTGATTCTTGTATGGAGGGCGTGACAAACGAAATGGTCTCTAGAGATGCTTTTCTCTCTTTCTCTGCTGAGAGAGCGCATCTCATACCTTGTATGTCGCTTTCTAATTCTCCACTGCTTGCCCTCCCTTGGGTGTAAGCTTTTATCCTGTAAAAATCGGGTTTTAACATTCTGAGTCTTAGGTATTGAAACAATTCTCACTATTACATTTTTTCTCCCCTGTATATTTTATGCACTGATTGACATTTAATTCAGCATAGCTCATTTTTCCAGCACTAGCACTTGCTTTCAGAAATAAGCTATGCTCTGACTGTGACAGACAGCTGCAGTTGTGCTGGTGTTTTTCTACTTAAAATGAGGAGTGCTGAGGAAACAGAAAGATTCCTGCCTTCCCAGAGGTAAACAAAAATACTGGCAAAGCAATATTGTGTTTTGTTATGAAGTAGTTATACAAAGCTGTCCTCTCAACAGACTGATACTCACTTCATCACTCCATGGATAAACTCTTGTATAATGGTTAGCGAAATTGAAGTATGCAAGATATATAAATCTAGGGAGTGTACAGAATTGGATAGGATCATCTCCTATGACTTATCCAGCCTTTCTTATCTGTAATTATGCAGACAAACTTTCACCTGCCATCACTGTTGATGTGTTTTTTAAAAAATATTTTTATTCTGTAACAAAAAAATAGAGTAGGTTTTCCTGTATCCCTACCATACCTGAGACAGGAATGAGTATCACATGGACATTTTTTAATATTTATTTATTGATTGATTTTATTTTCCATAGCATATCTAGTTAGACTTGGCTGGTTTAGTCTCAAGTCATTATTTTTGCTGAAGCAAGAATTCTATGTAGATAAGATGCAGCTCATTATGTCATCAGATATGTTGCTGAGTTACAAATAATACTCAGATCAAGAGCAGAGTTATTTTTCTCATAAGTGTGTCATCAGTCACATAGAATCACAGAATGGTTAAAGTTGCAAGGGACCTGAAAGATCATCAAGTTCCAACCTTCCTGCTTTGAGCAGGGACATCACACACTAGACCAGGCTGCGTAGGGCCTCATCCAACCTGGCCTTGAAGACTTCCAGGGAGGGGGCTTCCATAGCTTCCCTGGGCAACCTGATCCAGCGCCTCACATGCCTGCCTCACAGTCAAAATTTTTTTCCAAATGTCTAACCTAAATTTCCCCTTTTACAGTTTTAATTCATTACCCCTTGTTCTCTCGCCACAAGCCCTTGCAAAAACTCCCTCCCCAGTTTTCCTTTAGGCCCCCTTAGGTATTGGAGGGCCACTATGAGTTCTTCCCAAAACTTTTTCTTTTCCAGCCTGTCTTCATAGCAGAGGTGCTCCTTTGATAATCTTTGTGGACCTCCTCTGGACTTGCTCCAACAGGTCTGTTGTCCTTCTTATGCTGGGGAGCCAGAACTGCATGCAGTACTCCAGATGGGTCTCAGGAGAGCAGAGTACAGGGGTAGAGTCACCTGTCTCACCCTCCTGGCTGTTCCTCTCTTGATGCAACCAGGATGTGGTTGGCCTTCTGGACTGTGGGTGCACACTGGCAACTTGTGTCAAGATTCTCATCTACTACCACCCCCAACTCTTTTTCCTCAGGACTGGTCTCTAGCCATTCTTTCTCAGTCTGTATTTGTGCCTGGGGTTGTACTGACCCAGGTGCAGGACCTTGCACTTGGCCTTGTTGAACTTCATGACGTTGGCATAGGCCCACCTCTCCAGCCTATCAAGGTCCTTTTGGATGGTGTCCCTTCCCTCTTGGGTGTCACCTCCTCCATACAGCTTGATGTCATCAGCAAACTTGCTGAGGATACACTGAATCCCTCTGTCCATGTCTCCAACAAAGATATTAAACAGCACTGGAGCCAATATTAATCCCACCACTCATCACTTGCTTCCACTTGGACACTGAACCATTGACCACAACATTCTGGGTGTAGCCATCCAGCTAATTACTTATCCACCAAGTGGTCCATCTGTCAAATCCATGACTTACCAATTTGGAGATGAAGATGTCATGTGGGACAGTGTAAAATGCTTTGCACAAGACCAGATAAATTACATCAGGTGTTCTCCCATTACTCACCGTAGCCCATTTAGGACATGTGTAATGCATTATTCTTAGAATGGTTTGAGTTAGAAGGTACGTTTAATGTTCATGTTGTCCAACCCCCCTACCATGGACAGGGATATCTTTTGCCGGACCTGGTTGTGCAAAGTCCTGCCCAACCTAATCGTGATGGATACTTTCAAGGATTGGGCATCCACTACTTCTTTGGGTCTGTTCCAGTTCTCACCAACCTTATAATGTAAAATAAAAAGCAAAACAAAAAAAAATAAACAAAAATACCCCAAACAAGCAAAAAAATTCTTCTTATATCCAATCTACACATACCCTCAATCCACACTTTTGAAGTTTGAAATTGTTGCCCTTGTCTAGTTGCTAGAGGCCTTGGTAAAAAGCCTCTTTCCAGTCTGTCATGTAAGTGCCCCTCATGTAATAATAAACACTGCAAAAAGTTCTCACCAGAGCCTTCTTTTCTACAGGCTGAACAACCCCTTCTCTCTCAGTATGTCTGCATAGGTGAGGAATTGTAATCCTCTGATCACTATTGCATTTGCAGTTATATTTTAGGAGATAGTTAATGAAGGACTGACAAACTATTGCATTGGTACAACAAAGACTATAACTATGCTTCATTATTACCTAGGTTATTAGAAGAGTCAATGGATCACAAATTGTTATTTAGACACATACACATCTAGCACATTGTGAAAGAGAGGAGCCTTTTTTTGTCTGTTTATTTGAAGTATTTTCCAGCAGCACAAAATAATTCTGAACTGAATTATGTTAATTATATTTTTTTAATGATCTGAAAAACAGGTAAAGAATAATTCTAAAAGACCAACTGGTAAGCAATAGACACTTATCTGCTGAGAAGGTTGGTTTTTAAGAGGCATGAAGTACAAATATATGCAAGCACTTAGAATCTTGTGTTGGATTTAGAAACCAGGCAAGCATATTAAAATAACACACAAGTAGTTAAAATGTGGATTTCTTGTATGCAGTTCCTTCAGCAACATTCATCTGTTTCCAGGTTTTGGAGGATGCCAACAGGAAGAATTATGGTTTCCTTAAGGTACTAGGCTAAAAATTGGATTATCTTACTACCACTGCTCAGGCTACAATTGTTTTCCTGAGAACTCTTTGACAGAAACACATTGCTTTTATCTTTTATTTTCTAAGCCTTACTGGAGATACAAGCAGCTACATTTCCTACATAGTTTTCTGCTAACACTTTGTAGAATTTTCAGTAAAAACACAGGTTTTAGGAAATGTTTTGGTGTTGCTGATTATCCAGTTTCTAAATGACTCCTGTGGGATCCAGGAGGTATCATGAAGAACTAGCAATTCTCAAAACGAACAGTTAGAAATATTATAAATTAATTTTCACATGCATTGCATAAATCTGTAATGGTCATTTTTCAAATTGTATCATTAACATGGCAGCACATGATAACGGTCTAATAACTTTCTGTCTGTATTGCACTTATGGTACTTAAAAAAAAATAGCTGAATAGTTCATAAAATTGATACCAAAGTCCTAGGAGTCATAACTTAGTCAATGAATTCTTCCAACAAACCAATTGATCTGGCATGCAACACCAAGCCATGATTTTTCAACTGGTTTGTTCTTAGGGTTGCTTGTGTTTTGCAAGTTCTTACAATTTTTTATTAGAAAAAAACCCAACATGTAAGAGTCAGTTTTCTGTTTTCCTAATGATACATCTACTTTCTTTAAGCTAGATGATCCTGAAGTGAAAAGGGTTTTTTTGCCTCTCTCTTTTTTTTCTGAGAAACAGTCTATGGTCTGTAAACACAATGAATAGCAAACAAATTAAACTAGTGTGTGGTAAGCTCTGAAACAGCCCTACTTGGAAACAGGAAATTAATAAACAAGAGTCCCAACTTAATTTTCCTGTTTTTTCCATAAACATAGTTGTAACAGTTAATTAAGAGAACAATCATAAGTTTCCAAGCTGCAAAGATAACTAGAATAACAATTATATGCCACTAAGCAAAAGCTCTTGCTAGTCAAAGGGAAAGACATAGGCATATGATAATGAAGCATATATGATAAATATGTGAGGTGAGAAGAAGAGTGTTCAATGGAAATAAATGTGGATTATGAGACAATAAATAATAGATGCGTACACAGCATCTTTAAAGAAAGTAGCAATTCTCTTGCACTTGCTTTCTGCCTGATAAAGATTTTTAAAGTATTTTTGTAACATGAAGATTTGTAATTTTTTTTTTTCTTTTAAAATATTATGCTTGGTGGTGTTTTTTTTTTGTTTTTTTTTTTTTTATTGCTGCAATCACTGGTGAGGCAGAACAGATGAGTTTGACTTTCTTACAAATCGGTGCTGCTTCTCACAAATCTGTTTTGTTGTTCAGTTGCTGAAATCTATGATGTCTCTGTCTAGTTAGTTTCAAGATGAGGTGGTAGCTACAGCTTTAGGGAGATACACTGTCAGCTGCTTACTTGATGTATAACTTGCTCCCAGTATTTTATTTCGACTGCAAATTAGAATATGTTAGCTCCTTCTCAATTTCAATCCACAGAGTATAAGATGGAGGGAATCAGGTTTGGGGTTTCTTGTATCAGTAGACTCAGGTAAATCTAGCACTGATCTCTCATACTGCAGAAAAAGCTTAAGCTGTAAAAAGAATATAAAGTTTGCATCTTTCATTTGGTAGTAATTGTCACTCTTAGCAATAAAGCATGCATGATTAGACAACTTCACTTATGTTGTGCTCTCCTTGTAGATTTTCCCTGTAATAATGGCATTTTCTCCCAGTTGCCTTCTGGGATTGGTTTATTTAGCTTAAATCTCTTGTAGCATGTAATTTACTGCTTCACAACTGGGATGCCAAATCTTGTTTGCCTGCAGAGAAGGCCCCATCCTTGTTATTGATAAAGGTGTCTATATGAAATTATAACACAAGTGATCCCATTCTTGCCACTACTCATATATGCACATGGACTAATTCTAATATTTATTTTTTTTTAACCAGGAGTCTACAGAGAGTTAGCTGAGCTAATCTGGTTTTGTAGCTGTACTAATACATGCTTCTGTTGAACTCCAGTCTTAAGTGATCTTCACGGCTGAGTATATACTCCTCTTCATATGAACTTAATTCACTAACTTATTTTAATGACAGTACTGTAAACAGCCTTGCAAACAGATTGGTTCATCAACATGTTTATCCCTTTCACTAATGGGGAAATAACTTTGGTATAGTGCTATGTTACTGAGTCATCTAGTTGCTGAGAACAGATTTGAATATGTGCAACAAGGGAAAAATGTAAAAGAGAATAAGGGTAAAAACATGGCATGTAATGGCACGTCTGGATCTCTGGCAAAATATGACCTGGCTAGTAATACATGTATGTACAACTGCTTGTGTCACTTCATTTCAAATACTAGTAGATATATGTGTGAATGTGGATGTGTATAGGTTTAAAGGAAACACCTAAAAAAACAACAAACCCAAACAAAAAACCAATCAAAAATCCTCTTGTAGTTCAGCAGCACCACACTGGGATTTGGTTGAGATTCCAGTCATGTATGCTGTGTGGCCTAAACTTTTCATTCTATTTTCTGCATTTCTTGAGTGAAAGCAGCTTGTAACAGGATACTGGGCATAGGCTTTTCTATTAAAATGAATATTTAGATTAGTTAAGATTCCCACTAAAATCCAAGGCTCTGTTTCTGCCAAAACACATATATTAATTTCTATTACAATTGTAGGTTCAAATGGGCCTCAGGAGGTCACTTTATCCAACTTTTTCAAAGCAGGATTAACACAGAATTGAGACCCGGTCTTGAAAATTTTTAAAGGTCTCTTCCAATCCAGTATGTTCTATGATTCTATGATTTCAGATGAAAGTAGGAAGAATCATGATTTTCTAAATTGAAGCACAAAACACTGTCTGATCAACTTGCTGCCTACTGCAGCAAAACTGTACATCGTTCTAAAAAGAAAACAGGGGTTTTTAATCGATATTAATTTTTTTCACTGACTTTTACAACTAATTTACCAAGGGTAAAATGGTACTGGCTTACAAAAATGAAATATTTGACTTTTTTTTTTTAATCACTGCCAAAAAATGTACTTTGGACTTTTTTTTGTACCTCAGGTGTTAAATACAGTAAAAATATATTGTGATTTTTTTTTTTTTTTTCAAGTTAAAAAACCCACCAAAACAAAAAATATACAGGCAACTATCTAACTGTTTGGGTTGAATTACATCGTTAGTAATATGATGCATCTGCTTTTGAAGATATATTCATACTTGGAAATAGTTATTTGAAATTGCTTCAAGCTCATGGAAGAGTTCTCTTTAAGATTTAATCAGAGGTAAATTAAAGTTCTTTGCTTTAGGAATCTAATAGAAAATGAGATTATTCATGGCAATTTTTTAAATTGCTCTGCTAAAGATTATAAAGCAATACTCTGGCTGGAAGAGACCTTAAAGATCATCTAGATCCAACCTCCCTGCATTGGCTTTGAACACTTCCAGGGAGGGGACATCCACAGCTTCTCTGGGCAGCCTGTTCCAGTGCCTCACCACCCTCACACCCAATAATTTCTAACCTAAATCTCCCCTCTTCCAGTTTAAAACCATAACCCCTTGTCCTCTCACTACAAGCCCTTGTAAAACTTCCCTCCTGAGCTTTCCTGTCGGCTCCCTTCAGATACTGGAAAGCTGCTAAAAGGTTTCCCCAGAGCCTTCTCTTCTCCAGGCTGAACAACTCCAACTCTCTCAGCCTGTCCTCATAGGAGAGGTGCTCCAGATCTCTGAGCATCTTTATGACCCTCCTTTGGACTTGCTTCAGGTGCTCCATCTCCTTCCTGTGTTGAGGCCTCCAGAACTAGACACAGTACTATAGGTAGGGTCTCAAGAAAACAAAGAGGGAGATTCACCTTCTTTGATGTGCTGGCTGCGCTTCTTTTGATGCAGCTCAGGACGCAGTTGGCTTTCTGGGCTGCAGTTGCACATTACTGGCACATGTTGACCTTCTTACTCACCATCACCCCCAAGTCCTTCTCCTTTGGGCTGTTTTCAATCCTTTCTCCACCCAGCCTGTATTTGTGCTTGAGTTGTCCCAACCCAGCTGCAGGGCTGTTCAGTTGGCCGTGTTGAACTTCATGCTGTTTGCATGAACACACTTCTCAAGCCTGTCAAGGTCCCTCTGGATGGCATTCCTCACCACACAGAGTTGACCTCACCACAGTTTTGTGTCATCAGCGAACTTGCTGAGGGTGTACTCAATTCCACTGTCTGTGTCACTGACAAAGTTATTAAATAGCACCAGTCTGGGTACCAACCACTTGTTACTGTTCTCCATCTAGACATTGAGCTGTTGATCACAACTCTTTGAATGTGAGCATTCAACGAGTTCTTTACCCAACAAGTCATCCATCCATTGAATCCTTATCATTCCAGTTTAGGTAAAGCTCTTTCTACTATTTGGAGGATGTGTGGCCCCTTTCAGGTTGCTATTCATAATACATTTAATGTGTAACCATTAAAGAAATTCAGCCAAAGGCAGAAATTATTGTATAGGAAGAAGATTTTATGTGTAGTTTGGGGGTTTTTGTCTTATCAGCTCAGCCAACAAATTACACGTCAGTAGATTTTCTCTGAAACTTCTTTAGCCCAAAACAACAAGAGCAATTATAACATGGATTTTGTAAGATATTTTCTTTGAAATTAAAAGGACAATTTACTACTCTATCAATTTACTGAAAAATATAATTTAATATGCAAACAACTGTTTAATCTGAGTTGCAGTTCGCTAGTGGCTGTTGAGCCAAATATTCTGTGGATGATTTTCAGTGATAAAATCATCATTAACTAAAAATACTTGTAAAACTGTTAATGTTTTGCATTTAATGTGATTTTATAAATGCCTACATTCATCTTGACTTCGTTTTCATTCTTTTGACAGTTGCATTTATAACAGTATGTCTCATTAATTATATTTCATTTTGAACTTTTGATGGATCTTCACTTCATCTCACCAGTAACTCTTAAATCATCAAGTGGTGGAAAAATTACTTCTAAATTTGCTATCCTTTACCGAGGAGACCACTGATTTTTACATAACCATGTTTACATTTTGAATCATGCCTACCTTGGACTTCTGAAATAGCCAAAAACCATTCTCAGCATATTTTAGTAATTTACCTTGATTTTTTAACTTTGAAGTTTTTTTCTTTTTGAGCTAAATGGTATGTTGTTCAAATTGGAGAGAGAAATAAATAAGACTTAATCCCAGAGGATCTAATGTAATACTTTGCCTTTCATAGAGATTTTAAAATCCTGCTGTAATTTTACTGCACTTTATCTAAAACTTTTCAGTGTAGATGACCTGAAGTTAATTTTCAATGGAAAGGAAGAAAAAAAGAAGCAATACTGGTTTTGTCTGCATTGTACTGTATCTGTACAGACTTCTATTTTACCTATTTTTGGCCTTGTGATCAGCTTGCATTTTTGGACTCACTTTGTCAAGACTTTTATGGTTAAGGCTTTGTTTCTTCAAGTATATCTGTCTACCTTGATTTCTTGTAAAGAAGCAAATATAAGAGAAATACAAAAGGAACTTGTAATAAAACACAGACAGAAATGTTTGAATTTCTGTGTGAGTAATCATGCTCTCAGACAAAGGAACCCTGTTTGTCATATTCTCTTCCCCCATACCTTTGCGTACTGCTCCCATAAAGCAATTTTGAAATGCTTCGCAACTTTCATAAGGATGGCAACTACTAATTACCAACATTGATGTATGATGTAAGAGAAGACCTATATATGTAGAGCATGGTGGTAATGTTCCAGTTTGAGTGGAACAGAGGGGAAGCTAATACTCAAAATTACAGAACTAATTTAAGAATATTGAGACAAAATTAGTCCAACAGCTTAGGCAACTTTCTAGGTTTTAAAGATCTACAAACTGTTCAAGGGTTTGGATTTTGAGGGGCTTTTAGTGTTGGGTGTTGTCTTTTTTTTCCTCCCGGCAAGAGAGTTGGAAGCTCTTCCTTTTCATTTTTTGTTGTTGTTATGACATACTTTTGCTACTGGCAGTGATGTTGGATCGTATTTGCTTGCAAAGTGCTAAGTTTTATTCAACTCTTAATGTTATTTTTTAAGCTAATCATTCAAGTGCCATTCATGCTCCTTATGATTGTTACATAAATTGAAAGGAAAAAAAAAAATCAATGCTTGATGACTGCTTCAGGGACTTTTTAGAGCACAAGGCATTTTAATGTGATTCTAAAACACAGCTGATGGTAGCAAATACAGCCAAATTCTAATTAAGAAAGTTTCTGCAAGTCCAGGAATAACGTCTAATGATGACATTACAACAAGAAATACGGGTCAGTGCTATAACAGTTGTTCATAGTCTTTTATTTCTATCACTAAACTACTTACATATATATATAACGAATGTTTCCTTTTTTATCTGCAGCCCTATGTGTTTTCTGCTTTCACTCCTAGGCTTCATATGTTTTTCTTGCATATTCCCTTGTCAAAAGCTGCTTTGTATTCTATTTTGCAGTGGTGGTTGCTATTGTTAGGGCCTCAGTCTGGTGAAATATCACTCACTGACAGGTGACTAAAAAGTTGGAAAATTCTACATGCAGTTTTGATGCCTAAACCTGTGGGAGTTGGTGATCAATGGTACAGCACTCTGACTGGCACTACCTCTTTCTTTGCTAGTGCACTGCTTACTCACAGGTATAAAAGAGTAGTGATTTGGCAAGATATTTTCTTTCTTTAGTATTAAATTCCAGCATAACATATTCTAACTATGATTATGTGGTAGAATTTTAAAATAAATTTTTTGAGAGTGAATTGAAATCCACAAATACCTGTGTGGCAAGATTTGAGAAACTGTCTAGTATTAGCTTGCTTAATGTATTTGGAACTGAGGAAGCTGCAATGTTTTCACTTATTTTTGCTTTTGATGTAAGGAAAGGTTTTGAAAATCTTATGTGAAATTAAAGAAAAAAGTCAATTGGCAAAACAGATGAGTAATTGTTTTTGTAAGTCACTTGTTCTCTGTATCTGTATGCTAAGTAATACAGTTCAAGTCTTATATGGGAAACTATACAAAGAATAAAAATAAAGATTACTTTTTCAGCATATTTAGTAGCTTATGTAGGCAGTATTATATATTGAACTGTGCAGGTTATAGTTCAAGATATGGAATTCTATCATCTGCAAAAAAATTAGAGAAAATAAAGGAATTAGTCTTGTTCACTAATGTTATTCTTATTAAACTGCTGATATTTATGCAGAGCCCAAAGCATTACCCCTAGAAGCATAACAGCGAGAGTAAGTAATATTTCATCATCACAATAATAATTGATGCAAATGAATTGAATTTCCTGTTTATGAAGTAATTGAGTAACAGTAAACATTGGGTAAACTGATAGATGCTGAAATGAACACAAACTTCTGGAATATAAGTAATTTTTGTGTATACAGAATAGTCCTGTTCTTGCATAATAATAGGAATTAAGATTAATCTTAATGTAGAAAGGAAAATGTACAAAGAAGAATTCTGCTAATTTGCATGGTCATCACTATTCCTGGCTTATGCACCTATAGGTGATGGTAATACACAAGAACATAAACCTTACTAGAAATAATGTCTTTATCATAGAGCTGTAGAATGGTTTGCATGGATTTGGATTGACCAACATTTCATCGCTAACCTGTAGGTATTTGATCTGTTGTTCTGGATCAGTTAGCAAGTCTGAAGGGGGAGAAGGCCAAAAGGAAAAAAGGTAATGAAGTGATGCTGTCTCTCTTGTACTCCAGGAACAGCTTTTGTTAGTACCAGACCTTTCTTCAGAGGATGTTATTTGTCTCTGCTTTATGGTGTTAGACACGGAACTAGCAAAGAATTAATGATCAATGTAACAATCTTTCTTGACTTCTATGTTTCTTTTCGTTTATACTGTCTGTCTCAGCCCACACTAAAGTAGTGACTGTGTCCATTATATTTTCTTTGTTTTCTGCTGCTACAGTTGGTTATTGGCTCTGCTTTGCTATAAACCAGGAGTTTATAGTGAGTGATAAGATTTTGTGCAACTAATATAGGCTCTGACAGAAGAAACAAATTAAAATTACTAAATGTCTTCAATTTTCTGAAGATGCTTGTGTATTGCTGCTGAAATCTCCTGCATACACAGGCTTTCAGTCTAGGAAATCAGCAGAAATCCAGGTAATCACAAGTTGGCTAAGACTAAAAAAGCTGAACCTATAGTATGTCGGTCACAAAATGAAAATGTTGCATGATGCTTAATCCCGTTCAATACATACAACTTCTTTGAGCCAAGAAATGTTAAGTGATATCCTTTTGAAAACATTTACCGTAATGTTCATATTGGTGATTACTTTGGACACCTTTCCAAGATGAAAAAAACTGACTTACTTGTTTTAGAGTGGGGTCACGTATTCCTTGCACGGCTCAAATGGGGAGACACAAGCACACAAAAATGAGCAAAGCATATGCAATTTATTAAGCTGCTAATTCCAGTCAAAATGCAGTGTTACGCATTACAGAGTATACATAGCAACCCGACAGAGATGAAGACCCACAGTCTCATGTGTAGCATTGTGTGGTGCAAGAGGCAGTCAGCAGGTGCAGTGCTTTACGTCAACATCCCCATAGAGGCAACAGTGACCTTGGCACTAGCCCCCTGTCCTCGGGGAAAAACCCCAGTTTATACTCTTAGCAGGGGGTGACGGAGTTCCAGCACCGGTCTGGGCTGCAAACATACATGTGTGACCCATTGGGTCTGGGGTCCATGATGCCCCCTCAGGTGTTACTTATCTGTCATCTTCTACCTCCCTTGTCCTTTGGCTGCCCCTTTCTGTGCAGCCACTGTCCGTGCTCTCATCATGGGAACTGAACAAACCACAGATGTGGCTTGTACAAATGCCAGGTACCTCCCAAGGTTCCGTTTCTTCTCCATAATTCTCTTCTCTGTTTGACCATGAATTCCTCCCAAAGTTCTGCTTTCCTTATCTGTTTCAACTATGGACCATTACTCATCACTATTAACCCATTCTGACACATTATTCTATCATTAGATAAATATTACTGTATCATTAGATTACTGTAACTGGCTTTAAAGGCAAAACTAAGACTGTGTATAAAATAGTTGTTGAATGAGAGACATAAATTGTATTTCGAGAGATGGAGTTTGAAGACTTCTGATGGTGTGATAAATAACTCTTACAATACAGAGTAATTTATTCTTATAAGTAGAAGAGATGCATTACAGGGTGACTAAAGCTAAAACATAATACCTTCTTGAAGTGGTTGTTTGTGTGTCAATTTTAGTACTGTAAAAAGTAGTTGGAGAAGTGCTTGACATACTTCTAATCAGGAAAGAAGAAAAAATATTAGCCTAGTTTTAACATCAAATGCACAGTATTTCTTATGTAAATAGTTTATTCTTTCTGCTTATTTACTTTACTTTGTCTGTCTACACATTAATATTGCCTTTAAATTATATTTTATATTAAAATTATGTTAACTAGATTATTTTATATTGTTTTGATTTTACTGGTTTTAGTAACTTGCCCTGTGTTATTTTCTGCTAGTTCGCTCTTTAAGAAGTTACAATTCAAAAAAGAGAATGGGAAATGACAAAAAACTGTGTAGAGTGAACCTGGCTATCAGTCCTAAATTTTCGTGTTATAATTAAATGAGCATATTTAATTGTATATTTTGAAGATGCATTGCCAGCTAATGAAATTGCCTATAATTATATTTGTGATCTGGACACAGGGAAACAGCAGCTGGAACACAGTAGATGAACTGAACTGGTAGGGAAAACAATTAATATACATTTGTGTGTTTGCTTAGCCAAACCCTGAAGCCAGAGTGGAACTGTTATTTCTGACACCACTGCATTTGTTAAACTAGATTCAAGAAAACTTGGGGTGCACTCATTGCACTGAGGTTTGGAGAAAAGTAGTCAAGGCAATTTTGGTGGAAGTGTTACCTACTCTCTGTTAATTCCCTGAAGAATTCTCTGACTTCAGTGATAACATTATAACCCTGTAAGTAATTTAGTAATCAGTCCACATAACCTTAGTTACATTACAGTACAAAGTAATGGAACTCTGCATCAGCTGTATGATAGTCAAAGATGCAGGCACTCAGGAAGAAAATCCTGTCAGAGGTAAATTATCATTGTGGGCTGTGGAGATTTGAAACTACAAGTTGAAAAAAAAACAACAAAACCAAAAAACAGGAATAACCTATCCTGCCATTTCTGTAACTAATAGAAATCCAGTTTAAGAAAGTCCTGGTGTTTGTATGTATATAACGAGATTCTGTTTCAGCATTATTTTAAATAATATACAGTCACAGAGTCTATGACTGTCAAGTTATCTGTGATAGCTTCTTAATCTGTTGGCTAGTTCCTCCTGAATTTGTCAGGCAGAAGTCTGAAGGCAAGGAAGGAGTTCCTGCAAGTCCTGTGAATTTCAGTAGTAGGAGAGGAATCTACCTCTCACTGGTGAAAATGCAGCTGGGTGTACCTGTGGATGTGCCTGGTGGGCAGTTGGTACCTTCTGGGGTTTGGTTGTGGATATTACTCCTATTTTAGGCTGTTTAGCCAAAAAGGGAAAGTATGATTTGGAAGGAAGGAAAATGAAAGGCTTCAGATGGCACGGAGGAAAAGGAAAAAAATAAGAATACTGCGGGAATGAGGATCAGGTGAAGTGAGGCACATGTTTGTAGCAAATGAAGCTTCATTAGTCCATGGAGAGAATGCTTACTGAAATATCCACTGCAAGCCCACAATTTTGAAAGAAGACTTAAAAATTTATTTACTGTTGATCTACTGTTGCATATAGAGAAGTCGGGAAGCTGTACCCACTAATTTTATGCCCAATCTTGACCTGCATACTTCTGATGTCCACCCTTTCTAATGAAAATTCATTAATGTCCTGGTTTGAGCCAGGATGAAGCCAATTTTTCTTTTTACTGATTTTTTTTCCTTCAGTGAGCTTTCTTGTAACTAGCAACAGCGTGTTCTGCTGGGCTGATAAGACAGTGGAATGTTTTTCTAACTACTGAGGCTTCAAGGCTGCACCTGCACTCTGCCAGCTCAGACACTACGGGGAGATCTGTGACCCCCCCGTAGGAGGCTGAGTTAAGACGGACAGCCAAATTGGCCAAAGATATTCCATTCCATATATCTACGTAAGCTCAGAGGAAGGTCAGAGATCACAGAAGACAACTTCCTTCCTTCTTCTTCTCCCCTTCTCTTCCGTCCATGGCCAGCGTCCAGGGAGGACTCTGTTCATCCATCACCGTCGATCCTCAGGCTTGATCTCTCCTGACCCCCATAACTCTCTGCTTTCTCCAGCAGCAGCTCCGGGATTCCTCGGAACTCTTCCCAGTTCAGGGAAGTGCTGTGGGAGTTGCTGGGGTGGGGGGAGGCGAAAGGTTTTTGCCCATTCCTGAAGATATCTGTATATAATTGTATATATTTTCTTGTATGATTCATTAGTGTTTTAATTAAAGCTGTGTAGTTTAGTTTTCAATCCAGCCAAGTCTCTCTCTTTTTCTCTCTCTCCTTCCCTACCTGGGTGGGAGGGGGAGGGGATCGAGAGCATTGTTGTCGGACCTGAGTCAAACTGTGACAATTAAAAAAAAGAAAAAAAAGTATTTCTGGGGGCTCATTTGTAAAAAATTGAATTGGTTGCTTAAGGGAAGGAAGTTTGTAGAAGATTAATAGCTTCTGACAGTACAGTACACAAAAATATTTTTCTACCTGTTGTAGCTCTAGGGGATAAGTCAGTAAGGCATTTAGACCTGTCATGCTTCTGACCTCTTCAAGTACTCATTTGGATATCCTACAGTGTAAAAAGCATCTGTCCCTGTCCTTTCTCTCAGCAGCTCTTAGAAGTATATGTGAAATGTGAACTACAGGAGCTGGAGGCAATCTGAAAAAGTACCCATGTATATTAAAGGACTCATGACATTTGAGAGAATGAAAAGCAGTGCAACACTTTGCTGATCTCAATCTCACTTAAAAAATCAGTATTAATAAATACTGCTTAATAGAACTCATCACGGTTTTCTTTGAACTGGTTTGCTCCCCATAAAATTAACGTCTACAGAAAAGGAACTGCATAAAAAATAACCACCTGTTTGCAGAAAAAGTTACTTTCTGCTGCCTGAGTGCAAAGTAAGTAGAAAATCTGAAAATGATTTGTATATTCAGAGATAATTTATATGTTTAAGGAACAGATAATATGCTATATTCTGAAAGACTGGCAGTAATAACCTTGACAGGAGAGGTTACAATGACAGTGATACTGTGTTGCTAGTAGCAACATCTGTGTTAAATGTGCTTTAATTAAGCTTGAATTTTGAAGCTTATTGCTCTCACAGTACTCACTGGCATTTTGCAAAAATGGTTTGGGATTATTATTAGGCAGCCAGCTAGCCCCAGGTCCCAGTGCCCTCTTCTCCAATTTGTTACCTGTGTTGGGTCTGTGTACGCTGCCCACGCTGAAGCAGTCTTCCTGAAGGGCTTCATCTGGTGCACAGGACCTATTCTAGTGCAGTTCATGCAGGACTGCAGCCCATAGGAAGGACTCACATTGGCTGGGGACTCTGTCCCATGGGAGGGATCCCAAGCTGGAGCAGGGGAAGAGTGTGAGAAGTCCTCTCCTTGAGGATGAACAAGCAGCATAGACAACGAGTGAGGAACTGGTACAGCAATCTGGAACTATAAGTAATTTGGACGCATGAAGAACGGAGGGATGGAGAAAGATGTTTTTTAAGATCTTGTTTTGTTTCTCATTGTCCTGCTCTGATTTAATTCATAAAGAACTAAACGGATTTTTTCCCCTAAATTGAGTTTGCTTTGCCCATGACCATAATTGGTCAGTATACCCTTCCTGTCCTTGTCTCAACCCAAGAGCTTTTTGTTATATTTTTTTCCTCCCAGTCCCACCAGGGGAAAGTGAGTGAGAAGCCATTGTGATGCTTAGTTGCTGGCTGGGCAATACCCATACTGTGACAATACCTCTTGTGCCCTCTCATGAGGAGAGAGTTGACAGCCTCACCCTGCTGAAAGACAGCTAGTGGGGAGAGATAGGAAACTCTTGGCTCAGTTAATCCTGTCTTCAAGCACATAAGGCAGGTTCACTTAAATACCTTAGTGAATTAACTCTGGTGTTAAATTTGTGATCTGCTTTGAAGATGGAAGCCTAGTGAATTCATATGGCTCTATCTTTTCCTACTACAGTTACAAAGTTATACATCACTTTGTCCTCCTACTACGGAGTTCAGTCTGGCTCATTGTTTGGGACTCTTCTAGTTTCTAAAAGCTCAACTGGAAAAAGGTTTTGTAAATCTTCAGAGCTAGCAAATAGATGTTCCATTTTAGCTGAAATCCATACTACTAATCACTTCTGCAGGACAGACAAAATACTTAATTACTGCTAGAACTAAGATGTTGGGTAAGCTATTTTATAGTGCCCTGTCTCTGGGGGGAAAAAAAAAAAAAAAAAAAAAAAAAAAGACATGTTGGTAAACTCAAGCTGTAGTGCTCTGTGTGCTTTTTTGGTGGTGTTTTTCTGTTTGTGTATGGTTTTCATTTTCTAGTGGGAGGATTGTGGGATTAAATCTTTAAAATTTAATCTGTTTAGTGTGCAAACATCATAAATAATTATGCTGAGATTGGGGAGGAAGGGGAGGTAGCCCCCTTACCATAGGTCAACAATAACATGTTCCAGTTTAAGGTCTATTATCTGAAGCCTGGAAAGAATACTGTTTGTCTGTAGTCCCTAAGGCTTGCACATCAGATGCAAATTAAAAACTTAGTTGTTATAAATGAATTGCAAACATCTTTGTGGCCCTCCTCTGGACCCTTTCCAACAGGTCCATGTCTTTCCTGTGCTGAGGACTGCAGGGCTGTACCTACTACTCCAGGTGCAGTCTCACCAGAACAGAACAGAGGGGCAGAATCCCCTCCCTGGTCCTGCTGGCCACACTTCTGTTGATGCAGCCCAGGACACAACTGGCTCTCTGGGCTGTGAGCACACACTGGTGGCTCATGTCAAGCTTTTCATCTACTACCATTTGTCACCTGCCTCCACTTGGACACTGAACCATTGACCACAAGACTCTGGGTGTGGCCATCCAGCCAATTACTTATCCACTGAGTGGTCTGTTTATGAAATCCATGTCTTATCAGTTTGGAGACCAGGATGTCGTGTGGGACAGTGTCAAAGGCTTTGCCCACATCCAGATAGATGAAGTCAGTTGCTTTGCTAGTTATCTATAATTTCTGTAGCAGTGTTGGAGAAGGCCACCAAATTGGTCAGGCACGATTTGCCCTTAGTAAAGCCATGTTGGCTGTCACCAGTCAACTCCTTATTTTCCATGTGCTTTAGCAGAGTTTCCAGGAGGATGTGCTGGAGTTCTACCAGAAATCTCCAGGAGAATACTGCCATGTGCCTGGAATTTTCAATTTATTTTAAATATTTATTAGGTTACTAGAATGAAATTATTTTAGTACCAGTTCTCACCATGCTCTACTTATTGTAATACCTAACTTGAATTTGTTTGTTCGTTTTGGAAAATGTTTGTCCATATTCTGTACTCTTTCTTCCCCCCCCCCCCCTCAGCAGCATTTATAGGATTATTTTAGGAATTTTATTATGATGTAAAATAGACATTCAGTATTTAAAAATACTATTTTATAATCATACATTGTCCACAAATATTCTTGAAAGTAAAAGAAAATCTAACAAAAGAATTGTAAAGAGGCACCATCTGTAGTAATTTCTGCTGTCAAAAACTGCTCACTACTTCCTCTGTCTTGACTTCTAGGGATGAAGTGTATCACCTGACTTCTTGCTTGATTTTTAATTTTTTTAATAAAATGCTATTATTTATAATATCATATTGCTTCAGCAGTAATTTTGGTCCTGGTGACTTTCTATTTGCAGCAGGTAGCAAATAGCTTTCTCATTTTAGAAAGGAGTTTGTGTTTCACCTTCTGTGTGACAGATAAAATATTGGATATATTAGTTTATTTGCTTTTTAGGTGCATGAGATGAGTAAGAGTAATAGGATGACTTCATGCAAAACTGCAAAAATAATATTAAAAAGTCAGTAGAAATTATAACTGGGAACTGGCGAAGTAAATTTACATAGCTTGTGTAAAAGGCTTTCAATTTTCTACTTAATCTGTGTAATGGGGATGGAGAGTACCTTGTCACTTTTCTACATAAGTACAGTGCTGTTCATGAAAGGTAAAGGGGAGGTTACAGAGTATTCCTCTGGTTGTTATTATTGAGGTGGTTTCTGGCAGCAAGACTGGTAGTATAAGGATGAGGCTGATTCAAACTACTGTGAAAAGTTCACTGATGTGTCTGCAGTCCGGTTTGTTCTTTTCTGATATAAGTTGGGTGAATGTGGTTATGTGGAACATACAAACAAAGGACACTCTTAAGTCCATATCCTTTGCAAATATCAAAACCTAATGTTAGATATGGTAATTTGTGTGTACTTTTACAACATCTCTTTTAATTTACAAATTGTAATAAGGTAGATTAAAATTAATTTTTTTTCAACCCAATATATGACCAGTTAAATCTTCCACACCACCACTACAGACCCAAGTGCATGTACAGCCTGAAATGGGTCACACACCAATATTCAGCAATAAAATTCTTTAACGCCAATTGACATTATCTCTTATAAATGCATTTTCTGTGCATTGATCAAATACAGGATCAAATAATCTCTTGCTCAGTGTAAAAAGAGTTGTTAAAAAGTAGTCAAAATTTTTAGTTTAAAAGTACATCTTGTGTATTTCTCGGCTCTTGAGGAGGAACTTAATTTCCCTGTTGATGTTTGTGTCGCTAGATTATTTAAGGAAATTAGTAGAGATATAAAAACAATTCTAAATGAACTTGAAATCCACGTCCTCAGAAAACAGAACCCTGAAAACTTAGTATTGCTCTGGAAAAAAGCTACTATTTACTGAACTGTTGAAATGTCAGCTTTTTTTTAATAGAACTTGTGGACACGGTCTGCAATTAAGTACAACTATTTGAAGCAGAATGGATAAATTTTTTTAAAAGCTGCCAGAATTATAGTAGATACTAGTGGGAGTCATTATTTTCATGACTTAAATGCCAGCATTAAGTGCTCCATGAAAGGTGATGTGAGTTCCTTTGCCTTGTGTATTGCAGTGGGAGCTGTGGCGGATTTAAACAGGTTTAAGGTATCTGAAACTGGAGCATTTGTGTAGGTGCTTCTGGGAGTTTTTTCTGTTGGCCAGATCAGCAAGTTGGTCTTTCAATATGCCACCCTTCCGAGTAGCTGTTATTCCTAAGTGAAAAGCACTCAGAAGGCTTTCTGCATTCACTTGTTTACCTGCAGACTAGAGGTGGCAGGCTTCTGTGTAAAGTGTGCATGATCAGCGGTTATGTTACCATCATATATGATAATAGTTTATCAATGAAATACAAAATAAACCAGGTCAATAATCTACAAAAGTCAAACTTACTCCATCACTGTAAGAGCTGAATAATCAATTTGAAGAAAAAAATCAAGTTCTTGTTCTTTGAAGAGCCTCAGTAACTACTGTCTTTGGAATTTTTATTGTCTGTTTAATAAATGATATATATGGAACAGAGCAAATTATGCATCTATGAGACACCCAAATACAAATAAATATTTAATTGAAGCTAAATACAGTAGATTACTGTATGAGCATAAATAGACAGGAGAGGATAAATACCACATACAGCTCAGTATTGTGTTTCGTTGCTTGTGCATGTTAAGAGAAGACCAGTAGACTTTGGAACCAATGAGAGTTCTCCTTTCTGGCCCTGCTAGAGACAGAGGAAGTCCTCTCATCCTTGCTAAATGCCAGGTTGCCACTTTTCCCATTCCTATTATTCTTGATATGCCAGTGTGTATATCCTCACACACACACACTGTGAGCGTGGCTGACCATAAGCAGATCAATGTACACAGGAGAACATCACCTCTAGCTGTTCAGGCACTGCATACCAGCAGACAGCACTCATGTAAGCATGAGCTGTTCATGACCCAATCCTGGTCTTACTGGCTAAAGAGGCCTAAAGTCACAAACAGAGATCTCTATGGTTCCTCTCTTTTCACCTACGTTTACACCCATATCCTGTCAGAAACCTATCATCTCTTCAGTCTTCCTTTGCTTTGTTGGCCTGGCAAGACTCTGCTCTCAGAAGGCTTTCCAGTATTTCCCATTGTGCTGGACAGTGAAAGTACTGTGGATGCCTCACCCTTGCATTCAAAATATTATGTGCAAAAGAGATACACTTACAGCCAAGAGTTTTTCCTACTAGCTTAATTACAATTGTAATAAAATCTACTAGAAAATCCAATTAGTAGTAGTCTATTTGCAATAATAATACTTGTAGTCCAAAATATACAGAAAAGCCTCATTAATAATACCTTTAAAGTGGTTATGTCAGAACTTACCAGCACCTCCCCCTGTTCCTTGGTATATTGCCCACTCTTCCTAGTTCCTCTGTACCTTGACATTGAGAGTTTCAGGGTTCCTGGAGCAGAGCAGTGGTGAGGTGCTGAAGCCCATGACCAGCATTTCTTTAATGCTGATGGTGAGAGCCACTTACTCCTTAGGCTGTGTCTGTGAGGGGTTATTTTTATAATGGTGGGATGACATTTGAATCTCCTGAAAGGTGTCTGAATGAGCCTTTCGAAAATTTTGAGGTCTAAGCATCTATGTGAAAAGAAAAGGATTAAAAATACCTGGAAGGGCTAAGAGACAGTAACACCTGCGGCACTTGCAGGTTGTGCATATATTCCCTAATCTTTAAAAGCTTATGTTGTCACTGAGCATTTGCTTCTTTTGTACTTACTGACAGAGAATATGTTTGATGAAAGTTATTATTTGGTGTTGGCCTCAAAAAAAAACACCCCAGAAATTTGTATTTAGGGTAAATGTTGGCTCTCATATATGAGATACACATTTCATGTTTTGCTAGTAGTAGAATATTGAAAATTAACTCTCAAAGTATTGCATAACATTTTAATTAGGAGTTTAAAAAGAGTTTTCAGAATTTTGAAATTTCTTGGAGTTTTCACTTTAAATGTGAACCTGCTCTTTATGAGTCTTTTAGTGCAATTCTAGCTAGTCTAAACACTTGAGTTAGAAGAACTCTGAAAAGGTGTTTCAAAGAAGGAAACAGCTTTCTCTCTCTTTTTCCTTTTTTTTCCCCTCTATGTTTATTCTTCAAATTAAAACTGTTCTCTTTAGTCCTTTCAGGGGTAGCCTGAAAATTTGAAAGTAGGACACAAAGAGAGCTCTTTTGCACTTTTGTTCTTAAAAGTAGCTTCTTTGAGTCTTGTGTATTGCGGAGGTCATCACACCTGATGATTTTAATTGTAGAATGTGCCATATACTGTAAATTCAGCTTTTTTTTTTTTTTTTTCTAAACCCCTGGCTTCTGAAGTAAAGGAACTGACAAATCTTAGGTTTCATTTAAAAAGACCATTCTTCTGATGTCTGTAGTTGGGCAGAAAAGTTCTATAACACATTTTGTGCTGGAGAACTGTAAAGACAGTCTGAGAAGAAAAAGCCTTCAGTGGTCCCCTTTCTTAAAAACATGGTCTCTTGAACATTCCTATTTTGGAATTTCCTTACTAGGGTATTTGTGGAAGCTCATACTGCCACTCTTTTATATAACTAGTGGGTGAAATGTATTCATTCTTGGAAATTACTACATTTCTACATTTTATCTTTTCTTTCATCTTAGGACTGTGAATATATTAAAATATTGAAAACAAACCTACCTTTCAAAATATCTTTCAAGTATTTAAATTTTTACTGCTGCTTCATGTATTCCTGTTTATAAGTAATTCTCAGTCAGCTTTAAATGTCTATTTTAATACTGATGAAGATCAAGATAATTTACCTTTCAACTCCTACACTAGTATCAGTATCTATGGAGTTCGATTGTGCCATGCTGTTGTAGGATACACATGAAAAGTTCACTGTTCTATGCCCGTGACTTTTATCAAATGTTAATTGCTACTCTACATATGTATTTTTGACAAGGTCCAAATCAGTCGGTATCTTGGAGTAAATCTATCTGCATGCACCTTTTCTTTAAATAAATGCACTGAAAATACCAGAAGGCTTCCAACTGATGTTTAATACAAACTCAGCTAGAGCAAGGTGTAGGTTTTCAAACAAATTATGTTCAATTTGTGACAGCTGGAAACAAAAGGAACTGAAATAAGTGTCTCACTGCTCATTCTGTCCTTGTAGATCTGAGTGTTTTTCACATGGCCTTGCTCTCCAAATGATTTCCAGTTACATCCTCAGTTGCAGCAAACTTCACACATCCACCTCTAGATCTTTAGGAGAATCACTTTTTCTGCCATCTCTGAAAACTTACATATCCATTTGCTGGACCTTCTTAGGAGTTTCCCAGCATGCACTCTTTTTGCAAATTCCTCCTGTGATATGTTGCCATCTTTCCACCTGTCCAGTGGGTCCCTCCCAATAATACACACAAGCTCAGCAATTCTGGTTTTACACATGCATCTTTTCAGTCAAAATTGAATCAGATTTTGAACAACCAGAAAAAAAGATGCTGTCCTTCACAATGTGTAAAACAGATAACAAGACAAGTCCAAAGACTTGTTCATCTTTGCTCCCAAAACTTCAGGAAGTGTTTCATATCAGTTTACATTATAATAATGTTACCTTTAAGTGTTCTTGCAGAGCTTACCCTTTCTGCCAAGTCTCTGGTGTAGAAAGTGTGGAATTGTATTCCACGGTGTCCTGGTTTGAGCCAGGATGAAGCCAATTTTTCTTTTTACTGATTTTTTTTTTCTTCAGCAAGCTTTCTTGTAACTAGCAACAGCGTGTTCTGCTGGGCTGATAAGACAGTGGAATGTTTTTCTAACTACTGAGGCTTCAAGGCTGCACCTGCACTCTGCCGGCTCAGACACTATGGGGAGATCTGTGACCCCCCCGTAGGAGGCTGAGTTAGATGGACAGCCAAATTGGCCAAAGATATTCCATTCCATATATCTACGTAAGCTCAGAGGAAGGTCAGAGATCACAGAAGACAACTTCCTTCCTTCTTCTTCTCCCCTTCTCTTCCGTCCATGGCCGGCGTCCAGGGAGGACTCTGTTCATCCATCACCGTCGATCCTCAGGCTTGATCTCTCGTGACCCCCATAACTCTCTGCTCTTTTCCAGCAGCATCTTCGGGATTCCTCGGGACTCTTCCCAGTTCAGGGAAGTGCTGTGGGAGTTGCTGGGGTGGGGGGAGGCGAGAGGTTTTTGCCCACACCTGAATCTATCTGTATATAATTGTATATATTTTCTTGTATGATTCATTAGTGTTTTAATTAAAGCTGTGTAGTTTAGTTTTCAATCCGGCCAAGTCTCTCTCTTTTTCTCTCTCTCCTTCCCTACCTGGGTTGGGGGGAGGGGGGATCGAGAGCATTGTTGTCGGACCTGAGTCAAACTGTGACACACGGGAACATTATTTTGGAAAAGATGCAGTGCTGATGTAAACATCAGGCAGTACTGTTAGGAGAAAATGTTTATGTTGACATTTTGGTAGGAATTTATTAGACCACTTTTCTTTGATTTTCTGTTTGTGGTTGTGTTTTTTGTTTGGTTTGGTTTGGTTTTTTCCCTGAAATAAAGGTGGTAAGTGCTTTGGCCTTGTAGGGTACTGCATATATTTTGTTCTACAAAACAAATTTTACATCCTCCATTTTATATATTTATATATTAAGAGCACTTGGAAATAGGGTCTCAATATGTCTGCTGGAAGACTTCGGCAAATGGCTGTCAAATGTATGAGAATATGTCCATGTTTTTGTGCCATGCTCAGTTTTAAGTATCTTGATATTTTATGGCCTGCTGTTACCTTTTCACTACAGATTGTGTCATAACTCACTGAAACCATGCTGCACAGAATATAAACACATCAAAGTAGAACATGCTTTAACAATGATTTCATTATAAAACGTACATGTCCTGTAATAATAAGAGTTATGATCCTAGGCTATGATGGAAATTCAGCCCTTTTCTTCAGAAGAGGACATGGCAACTGGCAAGATTTTCTGGTCTGTTTGCTTTAAAGTTTTTTATTTATTTCTGAATTTCTATACATATCACCTGATTGCATAATAAAAAAGGAATTCATAATTGGAGATTTAATTTGTGTAAATTTCTATTATGCCTTAATATTTGATGTTTCTGGTAAATATTGTCAAGAACAGAAACAGATCAGCACAGCAATATTGCATTAAAGGACTACCATTAATTGAATGCATATGTAGACTTTGTTACATTGTGAACAGTAAGATCTAGCAGAATGGATTAAAAGCTTGGTGTTACCAAATTCTGAGATGATCTAAAGTCTTCTGTTCGTTTTTTTTAGTCTTAATTTGCAGTGTCAATCCAGTTTAGGAAAGTCAAAATATTGCATGACCCTAGTATTAAACTGATTTCTGCTGGAATTCCTCCAACAAACTGAATGTGCTTTTTAACTTCTAATTACTGTCGTCTTTCAGCAGTATCCAGTAGGTGGCACAAATATACAAGGAATTTTTACAATCCTTTTCTTATCGGAGTTCCTTTATGTTTCATTTAAAAGATTGTAATTCAGATTTAGTCCAGATCGTTAACGTGCTCCCACCTCTTTATGCATATCTATGTCAAAAAAAAAATATTCTTAATTAGGTGTGTGTGTCTCTGTTAATTTTCTTTTTATGCTTCTCTGCTTCTCCTTTCATACCAGTTGGGTTCTGTGATATACGGTAGAGAGAAAACCAAAATATTTTCCATCTAAGCATCATAAACATAATATTTTCCATCATAAGCAACTTTTATTAAATCCCTTGGGAACAGTGGCAGGTAATCCTGTCTCATGTTGGTGTGTACTAGGATCATAAAATAAACTTTTTTTTTTTTTTTCATCTAAAGAGATTATTGTGTTTCATGAGGAGTCAGGCTTTATTTTAACTCTGAATTATGCATCTTTTTTTATAGATCACTCAGTAATATGTTTTAATTTATTTAGCTTTTAGCTTAATTTACTATACTATGAAACTTTCTACTGTGACTTTCAGGTTATAGTTCCTATTCTGTATGCTAGCCAGATTAAGTTACTAGGTTAAATTAGATGTATTGCTAATCAGAGCAAAACCACTAGAAGTTTAATCCATGTATAAGTCACATGTGGGGCTGATTTGAGTCTTTAAGAATGGTGGGGAGGCTTTCACTTCCACTTTTATTGCCATTTGATATTTCGTAGAGAAATGTCTATATGTTGAATACATACTTTTTCTCATTGTCTTCCTTACTAGTTTCCCTGAAAAAACAGAAGTATTTAGTTTTTCACAAAAACACAAGGAAGTACACAGAGAAGAGCTGAGGTTTTAATTTTATTTTCCAAAAGAGCTAAGGTGAGCATAGACACAACAGATTAATTACAAGGAACAGAGAAAAAGCTGTAGTGTCTTATTGCAGATAAACAGTTAAGGCAAACTGACTGTTCTCTGATTTCATGTTTATCTCTTATTTGCACGATTATCTGCATATTTGCATTTATCTGCATTTATATGCATTATTTGCATACCAAAATTAGAAAAGGTAATTCTTCTCTTAGTCTTTGTAACTGATAAATCTTGACAGTCTGTAACAAAATACTCTGGAAAAAAAGAACAGTGCACTTTTAAATTAGCGTTATCTCTGCTATCATGGAAATGCTTTGTATTTTACACTGTACTTAACAGTGGTCTACTTGTTTGAGAATCTTCTATTTCACATTGTATTATTAAATCTCATTTTTCATGCCAAGAAACATTTAGATGTACTAGCCATGTTTCATCATTTTAGATAAAGAGAGATAATCTAGTTTTAAGGAAACCAATAATTATAAAATAAAGTAAATGGAAGGAGTTATCTGGAGAGCTGTTTTGGAGCTATCTTTTAAACCTTTCTGCAAAAACTTTTGTCACATGGGTAAACTTCCTGGGCTCCTGTTATAATTGGAAAGCTTCAGAGATGAAATTTTATATGCATTTTGTGCTGCTCCCCTTGAGGAGCAAAGGTGTGAAGATGACTCAGTTTAATCACAGCATCAGGCTTGTAAAAAATTGTTGCCAAAACACAACCCAATCTCAAGTATCATGTTGTTTGGGCTGTAAAAATGTGAAGACAGCTATCATACTGTTTTTAATTTACTCACTTGGCTCATAACTATGATAGTTCCTGAAACACTGTGTCAGTAATGCTTCCTTTTAGAATGCTAATGTGGGGTACCCCTGTGGCAGTGGCAGCTGCCGAATTTTTCCTTTCTTTTCTTTACTAGCATCTGGATGTCAGGTCATGGTTCCTTGGACAAGCACATCTGAAACCTTACTTATGTTTTAACTTACATTAAGAAATGTATGCCTCTCCTTTAATAATTAGGAAACAAGCAGGGATGGGGGACGGGCATCTGAATATGATAATTTTAGATATTTTTTTTTGTATTTTTTTTTTAATTTTTGGAAGCAATATGGCTCTCTGAGTAAGAAGAAACTATCTCCAGGTGATCTGAGAACCACAATAACAGATCCTAACCTTCCCCTTCCATGTTACTTTTGCTTTTAAGCAAGAAAACAGTCACACAATTTGCTATAATAGATTTTATGCATAATTTATACTTCCTTTACACTCATAACAGAATTCCCATTGAAAAGACAGTCAAGTGATTTGTGCATTAGCCGTTGTAAACCTCAGTCGCACAAAAATTAAACAATATAATAGCATCTAATAATTTTAATTTCTTTCACAGTGCTTCCTAGAATGGTGAAATTAGTTCATAACTTGTTTCCTCATGTGATACCAAATATGAAGCACCTCTATACTCAGAAACGTGGTTTTTTTTGTTTTTTTTTGAGGGATGTAAAATACACTTCCTAAGAAAGAATACACTCAGAACCTAAGATGTAGAACAATATAAATCAATGTTTTGTTTTAATTTTAGGATAATAAATGAGTTTTTCATTATATCTTGTGCACAGAAAGACTTCTTAATACAGAAAGATTTCTTACTACTATTGAAGAGCTTTAATTAAAAACTATATTTAAAATTATGATTTTGTACTTTCAGTGTTTAGTATGCTTAAAATAAAAATCCAACTAGAAAAATGTTCAGTAAACTACACCTTGTTATACTGATCCCTTTTGTAACAAATGTGTGTAAAATTGCTAGGTTATTATGTAAATGTATTTTAAACCCATTTTTCATGCAATTCTTGTGGTTGTTCCCAAAATTGCTTGGTGTTTGCCAAGAGAACGTGCAACAAACAAACAAAAAACACATCCATTTTCCATCCTCATCAGTCCTTCAGGAATTAGACAGTTACTTGTTTTTTTTACAGGCTTCAAGAAAGTTGTGGGGTTTTTTTAACAGTCACTAACAAATCTTCCAGCTAAAGTGTTTCCTGACACAAGGATTAAGTACTACTAACTTGCCTGTTATGGTATTGTTACAGTTTTTGCTGTCATATAACATAATGCATACAAAAACTTATTTGCAGCCCCCCTACTTTTTTTTAGGTTTGTTTACTTGGGGCTGTTTTTGTTTCTTTTTTTCTGTTTATGCTGGGGTTAGAAACATTTAAAATCTTCATTTTTTCAGCCCTTTTGTTTCTGTATGTTTCTCTAGTGCATTGGTCTCCTGCATAGTCACTGTCAGAAAAAAATAAATGTTGTTCTAGGGAAGTAGGGATTTTTGGAGGGAATATTTTGCATGTTATCTTACAGATGGAGGCCAAATCCAACTTGAATAGTGAGATGTAAATATTTAGAAATTCCAACCAGATTTTTACAGATAAGGGCATTTGACCTTAATCTAAAGTGTGCCTGAACTATATGTTATATGTAAACAGAGGATTTAAAAGTTGAAATGTTCAGTAGGACAATCTGATTCAGCAGCTTCATTTGTATCAGAGAAAATGCCTGTCAAAGAGAATATTTTGTAATAAATACTTTTTTTTTTTTTTTTAAATTTATTTTTCTCAACTACCCTTTCAAAGCAATAATTAGTAAAATGAGTGAGTTACCTCCAGAACTGTCACGTCAGTGTGCGGACAAAAGTCATGTTAGTATTTCAGTTTTCGTTAATTTATGGTTTCCTTGTCACTGTACACAAACTTGCTCAGGTCAGTGTTAGCCCAGGATTGAATGAAGAATTCTTTGCCCTTTTTTTCCCGTGGTGCCCAACAGTAGGAATTGTTCCAGGAACTCTAGTGACTGTGAGTCCTTCTGTAGTGTCTGAATGCTGCTGGCCAGACATGACAGCAGTCTGATGGAAACACCATCCTCTCCAACCAGTTCTGGCTCTCACTGCCCACTCTGTTATATCTGATTCCTTCAACAGACTTCAGCCAGTCTCAGGTTTCTACTAGTGCCCTGACTCTGAATTAAAATAGGAGAAGTAACTGGTTAAAAATAATCAGAGGCGGAGTGAAAAGATTTATTGTACCCAAATTGAATCCATGCTATTGTAAAATAGTCTTGTAGCAGATTAAGCACTAGCTATCACTTTCATATTGGATGTGAGCTTAGTAAATATGTCCAGAAAAACTCATTGTATAATGTGTCAATGCCATAATGCATTTCTGAAAATCCTTTCTGTAAATAAGACTAAAAGGCTTAAAATACAAAGTAAAAACAAGAACAAACCAAACTGAAACAAAACCACCACACTATTTCTAGAAGTTTTGTGGTTTGTAAAGTAGGCTTTCATTCCTTCAAATGACAGTAAAATGAAGATAGGTGTGGGGTTTTTTGTTGTTGTTTGTTTGTTGTTTTTTTCCAAAGCTGATTTTGTATAGCATGTATTGTAGACAGCAGTGACTTTCCATCTCTTCCCATTACTCATAACAGAGAATTATGCTGCACTAATAATACCCTGAAACAAAATTACCATGTTTAGTTTAAAATCTAGCCCCCTAATTTTGTTGTTTCTGATTGTGAACTGGCTGGAATTTGTATTTAGCAGACATCAAGAGTTCTAGGACTTTTAGTTGGTTTATCAACAGGATGCTCCATACAATAGCAGACTTGATGGGCAACTGTGACTGGATGGCATGAATCTGTAAACTCAGCTACTTAGGACCAAGCTTTGGTCATACTGATAGATTAATGGGCAGGATAGACCTCTAATGCTGAGCAGGTTTATATTGAAATACAAATAGATGAGCAGGTATTGCTCTTTCTGTTAACAGGTGAAGCAGAAGGGTGTATGCACATGCTCTGCAGTCAGGTTACTACAGAAGTTCATTCATTCATACATTAAGAACAAGATTAAAAGACTGACAAGTATCTTAACTGAAGAAAAATGGAACTTAGGCTCACTCTACAATAAAATTTATTAGTAAAGAATACAAGCTAATATGTTTGAAATCATCTGCATGCATCAAGAATGAGCCTGCAGGTTCAGTGCTTGAGGGTTCCCAGCCACCAAGTATGGAGCAGCTGCCCTACAGGCCAGGCACTTGGTTACCTGTATCATAAATTGTGTAGGGTTCACACATGTTCTGTTGCACATCCCTTTGATGTGAAAGTTAGGGTCACATCTGGCTCCTAACTGGGAATAACAGCTGGAAACTTAAATGGAGTTTCCAGATAATTAAAAATTGCCTGCCTGTGGTTGTCCAAAATGCATCCATTCTCCTTCATTAGTGGATTATGGAATTAATCACCAGTCTCAGTGTCAAAGGTGCATTGCTTTTTCTCCCAATCTGGATGAGAGGTTTTATTTCAACAAACAAAATACATTGTTGCACAAAGAAGAAAAAGAAATCAGAAACAGTGTTATTCTCCAGTTCTTTGTTCTGCCTCAGGTCCTTGCTCCTGAAGATAAAGCATTAAAGGATCATCACCTCCTCCTCCTGTCAAGGATGCTGTGAGCATCAATAATGGGTGCATCTCTCAGAACCAAGAGGAATCTTGAATTGGTAGCTACTTTTAAACAGGACTGTAAGACATACCTACTGTCTCATGAAACACTTCACTTCAGTTTGACTTCCTAGCCTCAGACAATGCTATTATTGGCAGTGATGCTTGCTTCAGTGAACAACGAAAACAGAGAAGAGTGTGATTTGCTTTGTTTGTTTGTTCTATTGTTCCAGCTGGATTAAGCTAAATTATTCTCATCTCAGTGACTTGCTGGAGACATAAAAAGACTGTGGATCTCTACTCTGTTGAGAAACAAGAGCATTGCCTCTGCTCCAGAGTATTTTTTTTTTTCCCCCTTATGCATAGTGTTCATCCAGTGTTTGGTTGTTAAGCAAATAATAAAGTTTTCATGCTCTGCAGTGGGTGTATTCAAATGTAAAACTGTTTCTGTGCTTGTTATGAAATTGTAATAGGACACAGCACTTACCACAGTTTTGCACTTTTTCTAAACCATATGAATCCCCAGGTGTACCCTTGAACTGACATTAACAAGGTGATGTTTTACTGTTATACCTCTACTGTATTTTATAATCCCACTGTCTGGGAAAGTTGTTTCATAGAAGGAGTTAATATAGATACCTATTCCTAACTTCTTCCCAACATTTACATGGTTTTACATATTAGAAATTACATGTGAAAACGTACAAAGCATAGAAATATAGATGGTATATAATGTTCTGTTAACTTCATGGGTTAAGTGGTACATTTCAACAAAGTAGTAAGTTCTTTCATAATTTAGATTAATACAAATATTAAATTTTACTTTGTTTTATAGAATACAATATCTATAAAATTATATTATTGAACATAGTTTCTGGCTGCTTAATTATTGCTGTGTCAGAGTAAGTAATAATAGCCTGTAAATAGAATGCCTGAAGTCCACTTCCAATATTTGCAAAAAAAAGGAAATTATGGAAAATATATTTTTTCTGCTCCATGAAAAATTCACATACATTTGAATTTTTTCAGCCTCAGAAAAAAAACCCCAACAAAACAACTTGAAATTACACTATGTTTATTAATGTTTTAAAGCAAAACAGTAATCAAGAGTGAAATTAATCATATATAGAAGATCAGCAGCAGAAAGCTCTTGACACTACATCCTTAATAGCTAGAGAGGAGGAAGGCATATGAAAGGAAACCTGGATTTCAATTAGAACTGTGCCTACTCCCTCTCTGCTACATCTGTGTAGTTGTGACTGTTGGCACCACAGTTAAACGGACTTCTGCTGCCACTTTTTCAGATCCTCCAGAGGACATTTGGGTGATTTCACTTCATGCTGCTGTTCAATGACTTCCAAATCCCATTACCTTGTAAGAATAGTTGCACAGGATTTTATCTTCACAGGTGTTTTTTTTGAGAGACGTTATATTTAGTAAATTCTAGAACAGAAGAAACTAATTTAAAAGAAACTAGCAGCTTTTGCAGTGTACTACTTTTGCTTGATTTTTGTTAGCCTGGCATTGGGAGTTTTGGGAGGGCTTGATAGGGTTTATAGTTGGACTTTAAGATCTTCAACATCCTTTTCAACTAGGATTATTCTATGATTCTGTTATTCTTTATATTGAGCTAATATTGCAGTGAAACTGTTTTTTAACTATTGAACCTACATGTTTATTGTCATCACATCACTTTTGTACAAATCATGAATTTTTAAGATCTCTTAGCGAAATTAATCATAAAGGATTTTTTAAATTTATATATAATGTAAATAGCATGAGAGTTGAAACAGTTTCTAGTTATAAACTATTTTCTGATAGGAGGGAATAGGAGTCAGTATTTTCACTCCTTTTTCCTTTTTTTTCTTACAAGTGTAAACCTTCATCCACAATCTGCCAAGAATAAAGCGTAGGCATTTTCTTAATTAGTAAACTGCCATGCTTCCTATAGTTGCCATTCCTGCCTTTGAGGTTCAGAAGAGCTTGAATTTTTGAGACCAGGTTAAAGTATTGAGTCTGCAGAGTTTGGATTCCTTACTTTTATGTCCATCAGCTTTTGGAGGGATTTAGGTTTTAACCACAGAACTTTAGTTCACCGCCTCTTCAAAATAAGACCTCCTTGTATTTGCACATGATACTATATACAAAATATGTTTATCACATAGGTACCTTGGGTAGCTTTTATTTGCAGACCTTAGAGTTTCTACTTTACCTTAAATTATTACAGTGCATACCTGTACAGCAGCTAGCACCTAAATCATGTAAAAGCTAAATCTCATAGACCACACTGTGAATTGCTGATATTCAGTAAAGTGGGTTTTGCTTGTGAAGCTATGGAAGTTAATGATGCATTTTTCTTTTAAATCATGGAATGTCAAAACTGTAGAACTGCCAATATTAGTTGTCAAAATGTTTTTGGTTTTTGGTTGTGTTTTTTTTTTCTTGTTTTGTTTTTGTTTTTGTTTTTTTTTTTTAATTTTTTTTAGCAGAAAATTTGTCTTTTAAAACTTAGTTACCTAGTGACTGTGATTTGTGGGTCTGCAACCACTTATCTCCTCTGGTTGTGAGCACAGTCGTTTCTTCATACTTTGCTGTTACAATGTTAGAAAACTTGCTTTTCCTAAGCTGCTCTAACCAAGCAGTAGTGTTTCCTTTCAGAATCTGTAGCTCTTTTACTGGAAAATATGAGCTTTAACTGTGGCATGATTTTGAAAACTTACATGTAAACTACAAATTGTTAAAACTGTGTACTAGTTGTCTCTTGACCAGATGTACCAGCACAATATGATTACTGAAGAAGACTGCACTCAATATCCAGATGAGAATACCAGAAAGTCACCAGATAGTTTCTGGTGAATTTGTTATAGCTTCTTCAGAAATAAAATTACCAAACTGTGTTGCTCTGTTTCAAAAAATCGGTTACTTGCCAGAAGCAACCAGTAAAAATTGTAAGCTTGGTTGTCTGTTGGGGAAAGCCTTACAAAACAAAATGAGGTCTAGTACCCTCAGGAGCAGTCATAGCCAGAAGCTGTGCGTGTAATGGCAGAATAAAAAAAAACAACTATTAACACTGTCATTATGTTTAATAGAAGTGCTAGAACAATTCTCACTGCAGAGGTGAAAAAATACATAAATTAATCTGGTTATAATAAAAATCAAGCTCATTAACTGACAGCCAAATATGTTGAAGAGTGTTTTAATTTTATTTTTTCAAATTTAAAATAAACTTTCTGGCATTTTTTGTGTCCCAGTAATACCAAAGTATTTTGAAGTTACGTGTTCATCATTAAGAAATGAAATTGGTAGGCTTGAAGTTATTAGATTACGTTAGAAACAAATGAAAATATCTGGTATTATTTGCAATTGTACAAAACCATTGCATAGAAGCCAACACTTTATTTGAAAAGTTTCTTATTTTTAAGATAGGATAAAATGTTATTAATTTAATATATGATAATTTTTCATGATGAACACTTGTGTCAGCACTGTATTCTACTTGGCCTCTCTTCAGAGAGCTTGATCTTCTCCATCAGCAAATACAATATCCCAGCTTCAGCCATGTCACTGACACTTGAGGGAAAGTGTTTGCTTGTTCATTCAAGCTTCTGTTGAATAGTTCCAAGGCTGGGACGGAATTACATTGTCATCCTGCTTTCAAAATGGTGTTTGCTACTGCTAGTATAAAAATTATTTTTGGGATAGAAGGTATTTGGGTGTGCTGGATGATGGCCACCTTATGAATTTAAGTTGAATCTGTTATATTACAATAATAAGACTAGCAAAAGCATAGTAATGTTATATATACAATGAGAACACATGGCTTGAGCATATTGTATTTCTTTTAATAGTATTCAATCTTTACATAGTCCTTGTGGTCTTTGCAAGTACTGTTAGAGTGAAAGCAGAGGCAACATTTTTGTTTTACTTTCTTTCAGACTTTTAATATTTGTATCAAGTAAATCAACTGATTAATATGCTAAATGTAAAAGAAGGCATGTAATAAAAATCTGTTATCTAGTAGAAAGAAATCAGATATATGGATGTGCACTTATGAATGTGTGTGAGTAAGGGTGTACAGAGGGAATGGTGAGAGACTAAGGAAATAGCTGTTTGTTTTTCCACTTAGACAAATTATGTTCCTACAGCCATTAACCAAGCAGACATGGCATCATTTCACAGAGGAATTTATGTATAGTAAGTTCTTCATTGGTTCCCTGTTGTTCCTTGAACATGCATTCAGCACAAATATTCTCTGAGCGATTCCAGAAGCAAAATACTTAAAACTATTTTGAGAGGCCATGATGATTTATTCTGAGAAGCTAGATATGTTTAGAAATAATCTTACATTCTTATTTGCTGTTTTGTTTTTGTTTTTTTTTCTTCAGTAGAACTTTAAAAGGAACTTCTCATTTCTCATGGGACATATGTATGATATGAAAGAGGATGAAGAAGACTAAAAATATATAGGAAATTAATTATATTCTGGATCTGTATGTAGCAATCAACTGCTGGCTAGTATCACAACCAGTCCTGAATGATCCTAGATAATCCTGTCAACCTTATCCTTGTACTACATGACATCTTTATGGGGAAGGGAGATTAAGGCAGACAGGCTGGAGTCTAGAAGATGATATTCAGGAAGTCAGCTATATATGTATTCCAATGATTATTTGAAAATATTGAATGTCTAATCAATACGGCTAAATGCTTTTATATGCCATATTGGGCTCTGGATGTTTGAAGCCACAGGAATTCCTGTCCGAAAATTCAGACAAAATTCAGATGTTTAAGAGACCATAAAATAATACTCATTGTAGTGACAGAGTTCTTTGTCTTAATTCCTAAATAAATCTTGAACAGCCAATATTTAATTTTCAGGTGATATTTATAGTAGTAATTTTGTTATGGTTTTCTTGACTCATCTCTCTGAAGAAGCCAGGTGTAGGGTGGAAGTAAATGTCAGAGCCAAAGGCTTATTTGATTAAACTATAGTAACAGCATTCATCTTCTAAAGGAAATCAAGATAATAGAGGAGGCTGGATGGACCAGGAGATTGATAATTGGTTAGAAAGCTTTTGACCTTTGAGCCAGTAGTTCAGATTCAAGCCAAGTCAGTAGTGACTGAAAATCATTAGTCTCTGATAGAAATGCAATTGCCATGTGAAAGGGGTGATTGGTTTCACTCCAGTTGCTAGTGAACTGGTACTCTCATTGCAAAAGTAACTACTCCCATTGTCAGGGGTTTAAGGAAGGAAAGGAAAAGGAAGCTCCTTTACTTTCCCATCCTCAGAAGTATTTTGGGAGGTGAGGGAGGGGAGAAGTTGCCATCCACAGGCACATTGAAAACATCACAGCTTCAATCAGGCTTTTGTTAAGAGATTAAAAACTCTGGGTTCCTATTTGTCCATATGACACATCTCACTGACATTAGTAAAAGTGAAAGTTATATCTAACAGAACTCAAACACTTTTATAATGATATTTCTCATTTGTAATAAGTTGGGTTGGCTTTACTGTTTTCAGTAGGAAAAATGTGTGGCAATAAGACTTTTTCTTTTTTGTCACTTTGTAGCAATTTGACCTTGGCATTGTGCTTGATCTGCTTTGAGTCCAGGGATACCTGAATTGAGGTACTAAAGGTTTACAGATGCTTGTCTATTTCACATTGTGTTTTCTCCTCCTTAATTGGATCATCTGATGTCAATAATTAGTGCCACCTAAAACCAGTATAATTTAATCCTGTAAAAAACTCTTTTAGCTTGCTGGGCATCCTAAGAACAGAGAGTCATATTAAAATTGTGAGGATTAGATTTGCCTTCCTCTTACTCTTCTGTTTAAAACTTGGTTACATTTACCATCTCTTTCAC
Organism: Chaetura pelagica; assembly: GCF_000747805.2. Classification (NCBI taxonomy): domain Eukaryota; kingdom Metazoa; phylum Chordata; class Aves; order Apodiformes; family Apodidae; genus Chaetura; species Chaetura pelagica. The sequence continues at coordinate 435,901 of NW_009951997.1, read as the reverse complement.
CATCCATTTCCTTTCATTCTTTTTACCTGTGAAGAATGTTGTTCCCACAGGCATGCTTCCTGACTGTTTTTAGTTTGCCTGTTTCTTCAATCTATTCTGTGAGTCCTCTGCAAGCTGGTTGTTCTCTAACTTTCTTTTAAATCACTTTCAACTTAGAGTTTGAATGTCTGCTGTGGATTGTTGCTGTGGGACATTAGGTTGCTTTTATTTAAAAACCGCCCACTCGGCCCGACCTGAACCCCCAATCTCCAATATTTGAATAATAATCTCTGTCTTGTTTTATTAGATAGCTAGTCCAGCTAGTCGTGTTTTCTCTATACTCTTTAGCTATATGGCAGACAAAACATAGGAGAGAATGAAAAATAACATTGGACCATTTAAAACTCAAGTGATACTCATATTGCTGAAAGTTTTGTCACACTAAAACGACACTGATCCTGAAGTTGCTGCATTGTTTTCTGCATGGGGTTAAAGCCATTTTAGAAACCCATTGCATCTGAATCATTTCAGATGTGTGTTTGTAAAATACAAAGTGCTAAAAGGGTGAACAAATATAATTTTATGACATACATTGTTGATAGTTCATTGTAACTGGTGCAACTCCCTTAGACAGCCACCAGCCTCCATCTACTGGAGGTAGAAGAGATAGGAAAATGCAGGGGTAGATACAAAGACTTACCTTGCAGTGCTGCAGTCCATTGAATCTTTATTGCTGAATTCTATCATGGGAATTCCAGGCTTCTGCAATGGAGTTAGTGCTGTTTTGTTTTAATATTGATTTGTGAGTGAGTAAACATGAGAGCGTTATTAGCTGTATATTGTTGCATATTGTGTTTGAGAGAATATTTATCAAATAAACCCTGATGGAAGTGTTCTTCTTTACAAAATTGGCTATTATAATTTTGAAGAGGGGTTAAAAAATTACATGGCATTCTTGTTTTTCTAGTCTCTGTTCAACTTCCAAATTTCTATAAATACACCAGTGCAGACAAATGTAAAAGTAAGAATATTGAAGCGTACGTGAAGAAGTGAGGGATAAAAAACCCTGTCAGACTATGAGCAAATTCTTTCTAAATTGCCTTGCATGCATGTGACAGGCCCAAAATTTGTATCTTGCATGAAAAATCTTTTGTTTATCAAGAATAAATGTTGGTGTAAAGGGAGTGTGAAAAGAAGAGCAGGCCTGGATACCAGTTTCACAAATGTCTTCAAGATTCGAACCTTAACCTTTTATCCCCAGTTGTGATCTGCCACTCCCTGGGCTGGGGCAAGGGTGCACCGACACAAAAGCTAGTCCACATACCAAATGGAAAGAGAGTAAGGAGCCATATTTTCATGTAGTACAAGTTAGATATCTAATAGTTAAATATTGTATTTTGAAAAAAATATTTGTAAATCAAAGTAAATATTTTTTCACCAAATACATGTGTTCTGTATCTTCCTGCAGTTTCATGTAGGATCACAGTCCTGGCAGCTTTAACTTTCGTTATGTAAATGAATTAAAAAACTTATCTGTGAACACAAATATATTCCAGTGAATTCATATGTCACCATAGTTCCCAGTAAGCCTCCTCAGGCTAAATGATTAATCCAAACTGTGTATTATAATTCTCATGCTGTACTTTTCCTCCAGCCAAGTAAATAGGGTATTTGCAGGAAAGATTTTTTAAATTTAATCAATGCAACTGTGAAAAAATCAATAAAGTTTGCAGAAGTACTCTAGTCCTTATTTGCAGTAAGAGTCATTGCTATCTCTTTCTCGTTGCCAATAGTTTTTGGTAAGAGGAACCAAGCAATAAATTACTAGGGCTGTATGCTGCATACTAACAATATTTTAAAGGAAATGGGAACTTGCAGTGCAAACACCTAAAAGCTGGTTTCTTTATTTTTTCTTGACTTTCCACTACATCAGCAGACTCTGGGCTTGTGCATTGTGTGTAGTTCTAGATGCATACTTCAACTGCTGTTTTTACCTGATAACAAGTGTTATCGATCCATGAAGCTAATATTGTTGCTATCAAATCCAATTCAATAATGTGAAGAACTAACACGGAGAATGAACAGGTTGATTGCTTTGGTTTGAATACTTATTTTGTGTAAGAAGGCACTCACTTTCTGAGACAGAAAATGCCTGAACAGTGTTGGGATTCTTGTCTCCTTGGACTGTTTTTTGTTTGGTGTGTTTTTGTATGGATTTTTTTTTTTTTTTCATTTTTATTTTCTTTGTCTGCCGATACACTAATTTTTTAATATGAAGAACACAAGTAAATTAAAAAAAATAAATAAATAACGTTGTTGGTTTTGTAAGCTTGGAGTAAAGCATGTGATTAAAATTCTGCTTTTCTTATGGAGAAAGTTAAAAGGAATTTTCTTTTTAAACTGGTTGGTTTGCTTCTGGTGCTTCCTGCCTTCCAAATATGGAGAATTTAAAGGAAAGAAGAGATCCCCACTCACATGTGGTCTGAGTATTTGAATAGTACCACCTGTTGGAGTCACAGTCAATTGCTTATACAATACGTTTATTCTCAGGGAATAAAATTAATTGGTCATACGAAATATGGGGTTGAATAGCAGTAATAATTTCAAAATTAAAGACAGTTACTGAATAAGTACTTCCAATGAACTTAAAGAACATGCTGTGATTTTTTTTTTTTTCCCCCAAATAAAATATCGTAGCTTCCTAAAGCACTGGAAGTGGTTATGTATTAACTTACAGAAAGTTGTACATTTATAACATACAATGTATATGGTAGGATATTATTACCTTTTGTTTTAATGTTTACTTGAAGTATGGAGATTGGGGTTATTAATGTCTGGTTGAATAGCTTATAGCCCTTTGTGTACAGTTCATTGAAGCTTTGGTGTTTGTAAATTCCTAAAAGCCTCTATTATGATAGAGGCACAGAGTGGGTATTAGGTCTCTCCTTAGTAGCACCTTACCTTACTCTGCTCGGAGTGTGAAAGAATACAAATAGATAATCACCAGGTCTCTGTTGTCTTCTCTTGAGTTTTCTCTGCTTTTATAGTTTTATATCTGGATGCCATCTCTCTTTTAATATAACTTCAGCCTTAGATTTGGACACCCTTTTTTTTTGTTCTTTTTTTTTTTTTTAAATTTCCTTTTTCTCTCAATTTCATTTTCTGTCTACAAAATTCCAATATACAAAAAATTGGAAAATGGTTGATTTTGATTTCCTAGTGTTCTTAATATTAGATCAAGGTTCAGATAAAAATGTGTCTGAGAGCTCTAACAGAAACCAGTTCAAGATGGATTGGTGATAGAAGTTGTGAGTTATAGACTTTATATTCATGAGAAAAAATCCCATCCCACCACATGTGATACTTATTTATACCATTATGGTAGTGACAAAATTGGCTGCAAAACCATTGTGAAAAGAATAAAGCATTATTTGCGATGTCCCTAGTGTATATTATCACTCCTCCATCATTTTCAAAGAAATCCTTGTATGTTTATTTCCATGCTGTGATGAATGATAGCTAGCACAAAGGAAACCCAGCCAAGGCAGTGCATACAAATCAGAGCCATAATATGATATTCTGCAGTAATGCCTACTGGTTGTAAAAATCTCACAAGTTTTAGACAGCTATAAGAAATGTTAGCAGCTTAATTCTGAATGCTTGCTTGGTGGGCTCCCTCAGCGTAAAGAGGTATCTGTGTCCTGCTCCTCACCTTGCTGTAGTCACATAGGAGACACAGGAAAAGTGCTGTGTGGTGATCAGTTTTGGGTTTTTTTTAATGCTGCTTTGAGTTCCCTAATAAGGCATTCCCTCTTTTTTTTTTTGCTGTTATTTTTTTTAATTCTAATGAGAAAAAACTGTTGACAACAACAATTCAAATTTTGTGTTTTATACAGGCTATAGTGACCCGATCCGTTGAGGATTCAGGTGAATGAAGACATCTATGGTCTGAACTTCACTTATATAAGGTCTTGGAAGATGTGGCATCATATTTACAGGTGGGCTTTTAAAAAAATCTCCAGTTGTCTGTATAGTCTCCAAGAATCTTTTAGTAATTGTGGACAACTCATTATGTGAAAAGTAATGGATTCAGTTCTTACCTTTCAGGGTGTTGTTTTTTCTTTTTTTCTTTTTTTGGGGTTTGTTAGTTTTGTTGTGGGGTTTTTTTTTGCTTGTTTTGTTTGAGTTTTTTCTGTTGTAGATTTTTTGTTTGTTTCTTTTTTGTTTGTTTGCTTGTTTTGTTTTAAGAGTTTATTTCTCTATTAAACACAAATTAGTTTTAGGCCCATTAAATTGAGCTGGAGAAATCTGGATGTGTGTTATCTTTGATGCAGATCTGAACAAAAATACTTGATGAAATCTAGAGACTGAACTAAACTGACCAGTTTACTATTTACAAAGGCCAGTGTTGTGTGTTACCTTTTTCAGGCTATTTCAAATTGCGTGTAGATTGGAGAAAATAAAAGTAACTTTACAGTCTCTTCTGCACCTCCTAAAAGATAGAAACTAATTTCCTCTTTCTGAACTTTATTTTTATAATGATTTTTTATCATAATTAGAGGTTGCTATTTTTGTCAAATGGTATTTAACTAATTTCAGACGTATACTTTAGCAGAACCTCATTTACAGGAGTAAAAAACAGTGTCATGGGCGTCCTCGTTTATTAATATATCTTTGTCTACTTTGGTTGTTGCTTATGTAATATACTATAAACTAGTTTTACTGCATTCTTGGTAAGAATGTAACGCTGAGAATGACCCAAAAAATCAGTTAGAGGCAGATACGAATTTTGCAACTTGAAGTTAATTATATTTTGAGGTAACAGCCTAAATGATTTTGAAGCACAGTCTCCAGAAGATGGCAAAGGTTGTTTAGTTTTTTGGGTTGGGTTTTTTGTAGCAATTTGGTCTATGAAGCATTGCACACTGGAGAAAAAAAGTACAGGTGACATGGAATGATTAAATTCAGTAATACTCCATGTGTCACAGCTGTGTTGAGTACTTGCTAGGAACATTCATTTGCAATCACATTGCAATCACAGGAAAATCTGGATGCTAGTTGTCCTCTGATGAAGTTATATGGAAAAGGCAAAATCTGTGAAGAGCTTTTTAAGACTGGTTCTGGTTTAATTTCAGTGGAAAATTAAATAAAAGCCTGTATATTTTGTGTTTATTTAAAAATATTGATATTTTATTTATAGTAAGACATTGTTCTTCCCAAATTCCATTTTATACAATCTGATTTAAATGGATAATATACTTTTATGCTGCCCAGCGCTGTTGTGTGACTCATACAGAAGACAGGTTATTTTACATGTGGCTGCATTTTATTAATTGTGTGATATATCTTATGCAAATACTTAAAAGTTCAAGATGTGTATTTGCCATAAAATTCTGATGAAAACTTCAGATACAAAGTTGGGAGGGGTTCAAGCCTGTCTTTACTTGTTGTTCTTTGGGACTAACAGCACAACACAATTTTCAGTTATGTATCTTCTGTTACCAATCTCTGGACTTCTGATGTAGTAAAAGGAATTATGAAGTTGAGACTGTATCTCAGTGACTTAACTGAATACGTAAAAAGAGGCTCTCTGATGTTGGTGCTATCAGCACTTGTTATCTTGACTAGACTCACTGGAATTGTGCCAAAGGAGCTTGGGATGTGACTGTCATTTCTACTTCGAAAAATAATGATATATTACCATGCACTTTGCTTTTAAAAGGTTTGGGTGTTGTTTTTCTTTACAATTATAAGCAAAATTGTGTATTGTTTCAAGGCATTCAGGTAGACAGTGTGAAACCATGAGAGGCATAATAATAGAGAGCAAGTAACGTGGAATTATTTTACTAAATTTTATCTAAAGCTTCATGAGAATCGTACTTAGTAGAGTACCTTCTGAGAACATCTTTTTGTGCACAAAGATGAGTCTTGGCATGCTTTGATGTCACTTTAGAGCCTATCTGTTGTTTGGAACAGTGATTCAAAGTCTGTGAAGGATGGATAGGATTAAGAGGAGAGACTGAGAGGGAAACACATACTATTGTAAAAAAGTAGCTGCATCTGTACTGTGAAGAGCCTTGGTTGGTTAGTTTGGGTTTGTTTTTTTGTGGTTTTTTTTTAAGATTTAAAAACTTGGACCAGTTACTTTAAACTATCCCAGAATCACAGAATTCTTATGGTTGGAGAAGACCTCCAAAATCACCTAGACCAACCATCCACTGGTAGTGGAGAGGGAGGTAACAACAGAACCCACCCAAACAAACAACAACAAAATGCCCCACAACCACACACTCCACAAAACCAGCAACACCGAACAAGCCACAAAAAGCACAACCACACCCACTAGAGTATGCCCTGAAGTGTCACATCTACACGATTCTTGAATACCTCCAGGGGTGGTGATGCCACCGCCCCTCTGAGTAGCCTCTTCCAGTGCCTAACTACTCTTTCAGTAAATAAATTCTTCCTAATTCTTAGTCTAAACTTCCCATGGTGCAACTTGAAGCGATTTCTCCTCTAGTCTTACCAGTTACTCACTCCTTTCAGTTAGCTGACTCTATACTGATAATGATCTAATCTTCTCACTGCATAGATTATGAAATAAAGTCTTGAAATGCAAGATTATAATATTAGCCACATACTGAAAATACGGCTTAAAATTTTAAACAAGATAATGATCTAATTCTCATTGTTATGCTATAAATTTCACGCATTACACTATTTTAGATGCACAGATGTACATCTATGCTGTGTGAGATAGGCTTTTCATATACATTAGAGCAACAAAAACAGCTTTATATTTACCTCATTCAGAATGGGTTTAAGTGCTCAAATGTTTGATTTAGCTACATGAATTTCTGTTAAGATGAAGAAAATAAGCTCTAGATTTGTACACTTTGAACAGCTGAATGCACAAAACAAACATTATGTAGATGTCTGCCATGTCTCTCAGAGCCCATTCCCTCCCCTCCTTTTCATTGTGGGATTTTACAGCTGAACGTGTTGTTCTAAAGTGTGCATAGCATGCAGCAATCCAGGTCATCGTAGTATCACCCAGTATGGCAAAATGAGAGTGATAAACAAGGGAAAAAAAAATTCTTTTGTTGTTATCAAAGAAATACCACAGCAGAGATAAAGAGGCATCTTGGTTGTGGGACAACAATCCATAATTTATTTTGCAGATGGCTCTGTAATTTAAGCAGCAGGCAGAACAACCGCACAGTTTTAGATACTCTGGGGAAAGGATACCCAGAGCCTCGTAAATCATGGTAAGGATTAAAACCAATGAACATTCATCTTCTTAACCTTGTAAAGCAATATTGCAAACCCAAGGATTACAATTTGCTCTGCATGTAATCTTTTTTTCAGGGATAAAGAGTTTCAACTTTTTAAAAAGCTTCTCTGGGTCTACACTAGCACCTACCTTTTGAGAAAGGACCATTTAAAAACTGATTTTAAAAGTATTCCTACTATTAAAGGAATAATTATATTTCCACAAAAGAAGGGGGAAAAAAGTGATTCTTGACTGAGCCTGTTTCTAGAGTAAAGCAATAGTTTGTTTCTAACTTATAATATTTTTTTTTATGAATATGTTTGAAAACTCTGCTTAATAGGCACAACACAAAAAAGCCACTTATTTTTCCCGCTGTAAAATGGTGAAGTCCTTTGCCTTGCTTGACTTCAACTAGTTTCCAAGTATGGTTAAATACTTGACCTGACTGCTCATTATGATTAAGTAATAACCTCATAATGAAAAAACGTACCTTTTATTAAGCCTTCTAAATAAGCACTGTAAAGCCTGAATTTATCTGTCTTCTTTTGAAATGTTGCCAGTATGCTTGTAAATAAGTTCTAAATTATCCACCAATGTATTAAAAACATTTTACTTTCATACTCAGAATGCCAGTGTAGAGGGACTGAAAGTACTTAAAAGGGAAAAGAATGTATGCAATGTCATTAGCAGGCACTTTCATAGTCTAGAAAATTAAGAAAATCAGGGAAGGAGGACTTTCTGGGTTGTTTTATTTGGGTTTTTTTGGTTGTTTTGCTTTGGTTTTTGGTTTGGTTTTGTGTGTGTATGATTAGTAATTTCTTAGGAGGTCTCATGATATGGTCTAGACAAAACAATGCTGAGTATATGTGAAGATGGTAGGGAAACAACACTTGAAGATCAGTGATCAATTCTGAGCAGTCTGTAAGGATATTTTTTTTTTTGTTACTAGCCATTTTCTATAACTTTCTTCATAGTAGAATAAAAAAGTACAATTAATAATTTGAATATGATGTGTTGCTAGCAGGCTTAAGAGACAAAGTGTAACATCATCTGCCAGTACCTTTTCTTTAATTCTTATAGAAGGTCATACTATCTTAGCCCAACTCTTATTTCCGTAGGCTTTAGCTTTTCTTCTAAGTGTCCTTATGAGCTATCCTCTCAGCTACAAATAAAGAATACATTGTGACTGTGGGTCCTTCTTGTTCTCTTCTGGGTATTTTTTAAGAAAGCCTTTTATAAATCTGTAGTCTTTGGAGCTGTCTCTTTTCCATTATTCCAAATACTTACTCTGTCAGCTATTTCCAGTCCCTGGCATGTATGCTGAGAGGGTCACATATGTATATATGTATGGGATCTATAAGTAATAACTTTAAGGAAATCAAGGCTATTTTGCAAGCAAGTGTACTATGTGTTTGAAAACAGTTATGAAAAACCTTATTCCAATTTTCTTGTTTAAGAAAAGATAAAAACTTAAAAACCTCTAAAAATTGAATCCATTATGTAGATCAGCACTATAAATCAAACCAAAATGATTTTGTGGTTCTATCTACTATGGTAGGCAAGAATAGTGTAGTTGCTAATGAAACTAAGTACTGGGCTAGGATACTATTTGTACATAGACTTCTTTCTTTCTGTGATTTCATGTAAACTTGAAGACGATTTATTTCTCATCAATACTGGTGGTTTTTTTGTTTGTTTTTTTCATATCATACATGTGCACAGTTTTTCATCCTTATGAAACACTTCATACTGCGTCCATGTGTCCTGGAATGGATCACTGGTTGAGAATCCATGGTTCATTAAAACCATTAAAGTAAATCAGTGAAGGAAACAGCCAGCTATTTGGTGAACTGGCAAAAACTGTATTTAGGAGTATTTGGCCTAAGGAAGAAGTCTTTTTATTAATTTTAATAAAGCCTTCTATAAATTGTAATATGGATTATGGACATAGACATGCTATTTTAGGAAAGTAGATTGATGAGGTGCTGATTACAACAGTATATCAAAGACTATAGCTGCTTAGCTGGCGGTTCTTTAAGGTCCCTTCCAATCCAAACCATTCAATGATTGAGGTTTTTTGTAGTCTTTCATGCATAAATACATGCACCTTTCAAATTACATTATTGTTTTGGGATTCTTCAGACATTAATTCCAGTTTGAGATAATTTAAAAATATTATAATTTTCTGAGCAGGGGTCAGTTTTTACCCTTTTTTACAAGCTGATTGAAAAAATATTCAAGTTCTAAAGACTACACCTAATGGAATTATGACTTCCAAAAACAAAGTCTGAAAGTAATCCAAGGTAATCAAGTCCTTAAAGAAATTCCAAATTTGCTTCACACGGTTGAAATGAAAGAGTTACATTAAACCAGACTTACGCAATTTTTTATTTTAATCTAAAACAATGATAAGAAAATGGCAAATCGTTGTTACAATGCCACAGAAATGGCTGCCTAAAGAAATTGTTTTTAAAACTTTGCAAGGAAAGTAAAAGGTTCTGGAACTGTTGAGTTTTTTTGATTTTTTTGAGTTAACCTTAAGTTACAAAAGAAAAACAAAAAGAAGACATTGATGGGTTTTTTGCTTGGTGGGGTTTTGTTTTGTTTTGTTGTTTCTGTTGGTGTTGCTGTTTGTGTATTACTAGTAATGGAAAATTGCATGAAAATATTTACACAGCTACTGAATCTTGGTATTTTGAATACACTTGAACGGTGCTGATATCTTAAAGGCCAGGATGAATGAGCACATCCTAGAAAAAAACCCAGAATCTATTAATTTAGGTAAAAGTAGAACTAGAAAATTAAAATCTATCTACATCTTAGCTATTTCAGAAAGTGGTTTGTGGCACTGAGAGTCATGGGTTGCTGTACTTCAAAGTAATTTATAATGCTCTTTTACCAGTACAGCATCATGCCAAAACTAATTAGTTTTAAATAAAAGGACTTATTAGCAATGGGGTGTCACTGGGCTGTCATAACAATTAGTCTTCAACTTTTGAGCATCCTTATGTGGTACTACAGTCTTATTATGTGAGCATCTGCTTGTATTCTGCTTACTGCAGCAAGCATGCCTTCAGAAAGAAGGGAGTGTGAAAGGATGGTGAGATTTAGAAGATCAAAAGATGAGATCCATACGTGATAAGAGCCAAAATATCAAGCTCACTATCTTGAGTGTGTGTCCAAAGAGTTGGTGGAATTCACTTAGAAAAATTCTTACCTTTTTTGCGACATGAAGCACTAACTTTACTAAATGCTTGGTGTGGTCAAAATTTGCACAGGTTCTTCCCAGTCTTAATCCCATGTTTAGATGAATGCTATCAAGAGCAAAGTAGGAATTCAATTTACATTTAATATACTCCAAGGAGACTGTCATTAAGCAGAAGCTGTAATGATGCAGTTTTCTTCATCCTTGCTATTGAAATGTTGTCCTTGTTTGCCAGGCAGCAAAGGAATAATGCATCTAGTAACACTGTGTCACTATGCTGGTTGGATATGCTTTGAACATGAAATTGATATTAATTATGGAAATCAACCAAGATAATTCTAAACATTTCCTTCTACTCTTCTGTGCTGTCAACTTGTTGGTTCAGAACCTGTGTGTCCATGAAGGACTGGAGAAAGTTCTGTACTTTCTACACAACCTCTTTAGGGTTTATGGGAATAATACGGATATTTTAATATCCTGTTATTTTGGGTGTAATGACTCTATAAAGATGTTAAAAGGTGTTTCCAAATTTCTTTTGCTACAAACTATTTCTTACCAGAGGATTTTGTTTGGTAATGGATGCCATGGTTGCATTTGTTTATCTGATCAGGACATCAGTAGTAAGCATATGGGAGCCTCTACAGAACTAGGGTCTACAAACCTTGATTTGCATTAGTAAGCCTGGCACTGATTTTGCAGTGGCTTAATGGTACAACTTATGTAAGTGTAAACTTTGGAAGGAATGGAGCTGAGGTTTTCAATTATAAAGTGTTACAAACTTTTGAAGAATTACTTAAATATGTATTCCTAGGATATCACAGAAATTCAGATTGTTACGGTCCACTGGGTATATACAACATGCTATAAAAAACCCTGTGAACAAAATGCTGTAAAATCACTAAGTGCCTATTGTACAAGATAGGAATATCTACCACCTTGAATATGAACTGCAATCTATTAAAAACTCTTTTACTGTGCAGGGAAATAAAGCACGTAGAGGCTGTGGCCATTAACACGCTATGCATGACTCATTCCTAAAATCCATTAATTTTGATCAATGTTGATTAAAAATCAATGCAAATACTATAGGATTTTCTACTTTCACTGCACCTGGGGAAAGGTATTTTTATGATGTAAATCTGAGGTTTAGCTGAAATAAAACACAAAGTAAGGTATTTGAGTATGAAAATCCAGCTGTAGTGTGGTTGAATTGCTGTAAACAATTTCAGGTTGTTTGTTTGTTTTTAATTAAAATAGTGGATTTTTTTCTTTAAATATATACACACAAAAAAGCAAAACTGAAGTGTTACAGACAAGTTGATTGTAAGCAATTATTCTGTCGGTATTGTTGTCTGTCTATCCTGGAACATCATGCTGCCACCCCTATCTCAAAAAGATCTTTCAGTTGGCTGCTGTTGCAACATAGGCCTATTGATTTTATTTCACAATGACCATGTCAAAATCCAAGCAATATAAATTCACTAATGATGCAAAAAAAAAACAACCACACTGTCACCGTTTGACTCAGGTCTGACAACAATGCTCTCGATCCCCTCCCCCTGCCACCCAGGCAGGGAAGGAGAGAGAGAAAAAAAAAAGAGACTTGGCTGGATTGAAAACTAAACTACACAGCTTTAATTAAAACACTAATGAATCATACAAGAAAATATGTACAATTATATACAGATAGATTCAGGTATGGGCAAAAGCCTCCAGCCTCCCCCCACCCCAGCAACTCCCACAGCACTTCCCTGAACTGGGAAGAGTCCCGAAGAATCCCGGAGCTGCTGCTGGAGAAAGCAGAGAGTTATGGGGGTCAGGAGATCTCGAGCCTAAGGGTCGACAGTGATGGATGAACAGAGTCCTCCCTGGATGCCAGCCATGGACGGAAGAGAAGGGGAGAAGAAAAAAGAAGGAAGTTGTCTTCTGTGATCTCTGACCTTCCTTTGTGCTTACGCAGATATATGGAATGGAATATCTTTGGCCAATTTTGCTGTCTGTCTAACTCAGCCTCCTACGGGGGGGTCACAGATCTCCCCATAGTGTCTGAGCCGGCAGAGTGCAGGTGCAGCCTTGAAGCCTCAGTAGTTAGAAAAACATTCCACTGTCTTATCAGCCTAGCAGAACACACTGTTACTAGTTACAAGAAAGCTTACTGAAGGAAAAAAAAAATCAGTAAAAAGAAAAATTGGCTTCATCCTGGCTCAAACCAGGACACACACCAAAAATCTTTAGTTCCTTTCTTATATCTGTCATTCACCTGACCCCCTCAAAAATCTTTACATTTTAAGACTGCTGTTGTAAAAGATATAGATGGGATCAATGCAATCTATTACATAGTTGTAATGTTAACAAAATAAGCTTCTAGTTTGCTGATGAGTGACCTAACTTACTTTGAGTTCTAAAAATGAGAAACGAGCTAAAAGCTAAATTGCATGGTAGAAATGCACAAATTATGTATAAATTACATGGAAGCTCTTTAATCTTATGATTCTATGGATAGAAGAGAAACAGAAGGTGTCATAAATCCTGACAAAGTAAGGATTCTGGTACTGTTTCACATGGCATTTTAATTTGTGTTTGATCTAGATGGAGCAGCAAAGACACAGCACAAGGCTGGTTGCAGAACTGTGCTCCATAATGATACAATGGCTTACATTCAGAGTGAAAGTTTGTGTCATAAGGATTTTGCCATGGTCTTAAACCTGGCTTTATTCAATATTGTCATTAACATGGTAGGTGATGAAATGTAAATATATATTGTTTATCAGTTTTGTAGATAATTTTATGATTTAAAAAACTGATGAGAGTTGGGTGTTTAGAGGCTAGACTCAGAATTCAAAATAACATTGAAAAATGGAGAAGTAATGACCAAAAGCTGTGGTGAAACTTAGACAAATGAAACATCCTGCAGAAATCAGCAGACTGAGGAACAACTGGTTAAGTTGCCTAGGGAAGTTCTGGGTGCCCCTTCCCTGCTGGTGTTCAAGGCCAGATTGAGCAGGGCTTTGTGCAGCCTGGTCTAGTGGAGGGTGTCCCTGCCCTTGCAGGGGGGTTGGAACTAGATGATCTTCTAGGTCCCTTACAACCCAAACCATTTGATGATTCTATGATTCTATAATTGTATTCAGGTGCATGGGGGAGGGAAAG
>NW_009951997.1:416517-422273 GCF_000747805.2 Chaetura pelagica | reverse complement strand
GATGAGTCTGTGAAATCATTTCAAGATGGAGGATGCAAAGTTTGGGTCATGGTTTGTTGACTGGAGGGTGGAAAATTTTGCACACATCTTCCAAAAAGGGTGAAAAGTCAATACAGAGAATTACAGTTACGGACACTCCATGTTAATTTCTGGGGAAATCATTAAATCCTTCTACAGCCTGAGTCTGGGGCCATTAAAAATAAGATAGTGATTGTCAATGGTCAGCATGGATTTACCCAGTGGAATTCATGCCTGACCAATCTGTTTGCTTCCTGTGATGAAATTATTGAATTTGTGGAGAAAGCAATGGGTGCTATTTACTTTGACTTAAATAAGGCTTTCAACACTTTTAGCACTGAACATTACATTCTGGATGGGTGGAAAATTAGATGGATGAAAAGCTGGTTGGATGGTTGGGACCAGAGGATATTGGTTAATGGGTCATGTACTACTCGAAGGCCTGTGACAAAGTGCCTCAGGGGTCTAACCTGTGTCCAGCAGAGGTTGCACCTGGGCTGTATTCACAAGGGCACACACAGGAAACTTAGGGAAAAGGATTATCTCGCTTATGTTCAGAACTTGTGAAACTTCATCTAGATGCTGCATCCAGTTTTGGGGCCCTCAATACAAGAAGGGCAACATCAGCAGAGGATCCCCAAGCTGTTCAGGAGCTGGAGCACTTGTTCTGTGAGAAGAGGCTGAGAGATCAGAGCTTGTTTAGCCTAGAGAAGAGACTGATTTGGGAGGATGTAACAGCAGCTTGCCAACATCTCCAGGTCGGTTAGCAAGAAGATAGGGCTGGGCTCTTCATGGGCTTGCACTGTGGAGAATGAAAGGCAACAGGAGTAAACTGAAACAAGTGGGGTTCAGACTGGATATAAGGAAAAATACTTTAACTCTGAGGGCAGTCAAACTTCCCCGAGGGACTCTTTAGTCTTCGTTCTTAGATATTGCGCTCAAGATAAAGCCCTGAGCTTGCTGGTCTGACCTCACAGTTTACCCTGCTCCAAGCTGAAGATTGGACAAAAAATGTCCTGGTGTCCCTTCAGACTGAGTTAGTCTGTGACTCTGTATGTATTCTGGGGGACCATTTTTCATTTCTATTCAGCTTCAGTAATGCTTTTGTAATGTTTTGGTCAGTATACTTTCAAAAAAAAAAAAAAAAAAAAAGGGAAGACTTTTGCAAAAGAACAACATATCTGGTCAGTTAAAAAAAATACATGACATGATATGACACGAGAGAACCTTTGAATAAGTATGGCTTTAAAGTCAGAGTAGATGGAATAAATGAGAAATCTTTAATTGTCATAATAAAGGGGACAATAACTTGTCCAAATTTAGGACAAGTAAGGCATGAATTAAGTGATTGCTTATTTTATAGCAAGAAAGACTTGGATATAACTAAAAGTCTTATAATGGCAAAAAAAACACTGAAATACAGGAAGCATGAAGTCTTCATTACTAGAGACATTTAAGAACAGAAGCATCAGTTTAAAACACGGAGTTTTCTGAGAGTAGAGAAGAGAAAATTTTAATATATTTTGTGTTGTGCATGCATGGACTATGCTAAAATGATTTAAAGCTTTCCTGACTTCAAACCCCTATTGTCTGTGATATAACTGGGAGGTAATTTTAAAAAAAAGCCTTCAGACAGTGAGTGTGTCAGGATTTGTTCAAAGACTGACTTAGCTGTCAGTTTCACTGCTTTTCTCTGTAAGATTTATGTCAAATCATGTTAAAATATAACAGTACATTTTCACACAGCTTTGAAAAAACACTCAATCTTCTTTAAATTACAGCAACCCAAATTCTAACATTCACAGTGTGTATCTTTAAATACTTCTAATAAAACACTGATAAGATGCCAGATTTTTTGCAGCTCATTAAAAGAGTGAAAAAGCAAGGCATTATCATTTTTCAAAGTTTGGTTATTTGAAATAGAAATAACAGATATAGTTGAAAGAGAGTTCATCCTCTGTTTTCTTACATAAAGAGCAAATTTTCTGTTTCCTCTGTGTGAAAATAGCAGTAGTCTACTCTGAAGTATATTCATTTACAGCCTTAGGAAGAGAGTCAGGATAAGGAACGCAGTCTATTCTCTCTGCATGCTGCATCAGCCGTGCCTCCTGATGCAGCTCACTCCCTTGTCTTCTCTACTGGGCTACCTGGTACACTGAGAGCAAGGTTGCTTGAGATCAAACCATAACTCTTTTTTTTGGGATTTGTTAAGGAAAGAATTTGAATATTATTAAAGTATGCCCTCTACATTCTTGCTTTTTTAATGTGTTATTTTGATCCACAGTCCTGTTGTACCTTTTGCTTTCAGTCATAATTCACAGACCTCATTGTAAACTGATTAGAAGCAATAAAAACTCTTTAGTTGTAGACTATGTGAGTAGCAGTGATATTTCACTGCTTTGATCAAGTGATAAAGGCACAGCAGGAAAAAGTAAAAATACTGTGTTAGTTTAGTTTGGTTTAATCTTCTGTCAGATGATTGTTATCAAGTATAACGGATGTGTGTCTGAACCAAGATGTCTCAGATGGTTTCTCTGAAAATACAAGCTTCTGCTAAGAAAACACCTCAATTCTTCCATGCTAATGGACAGCTGCTGCTTTTATGAGTTGGGATATTGGGGGGGGGGGGGGGGGAAGTCCACGTACTTAATGCCTTATGACACTAGAATACAAATGTGTTTGATTGACATGCTTATTCTTTAATAATTGTCAATAATTGTATTTAAAGATGTGACTGGTAAGATCTCACTATCTGAGATTTTTCCCTCACCATTAACAGTGTTAGATGAATACAGTCACTGGGGACAGCTTCACAGACCTTTCTATTGTAATCACCTGATCTGGTTGCCATTAAGTGCATCATATTAGACCAAACTAGGGAATCTCCAATTTTTACTGAAGTCTTTTGTGTTATCTTGTCTGGCATATATTGTTGGGTGTAAAGTTTGTGCTACAAATCACATCTAGATGGTCTGTTGCTTATTTGATTTAAGTAGCATTTTACATTGATTTATTTATAATAACAAACATGGTAATGGCTCTCTAAATTTAAAAGCATTGTATATTATGACATAAAACACTATCTTACATTATTATGCAAGTTGTGAACTTTGCAACTAAGGTAATTCATACTGTGGCAACAAGTATGTTCCAAGAAATTTAAAAGATTAATAAGCTAGTAAAAATGCTAGTTTGGATTGATTCTGGTTGCAATCTCACCTACCAGAAACCTTGTAATCTGCAGTTCATTTTGCATCCCATAACTTATGATATCAAGATCAGATGGTCTTATTGACATTATGAGCTAGACAAGTGCAGTACAGTGAAATATTATTAGCTGAAGACCACTTAGCTTCAGTTGACATATGGTGATTTGCATAAGCTCTGCTAAACTGAACTGGGCATTTACTTTTGTAATGTTTCCTCATATTTTTTTTGCTGTGTTTTCATTACTGAGGGTGTGTTTTTTCTTTCTGAATGCTGAAATATCTGTATCATGCTGAGCAAAATGCGTGCTTGCAACTGCTACAGATCTCTGAGAGAAATGAAAAATAATCTTTCAGTAAGGTTTTGGGGTATTGCTAGGGAGAAGAATTATCTGATACTTCCCCTTGGCTCTACCTCTTATTTGAAATGGAAAACTCAAACAGACCTCTACTCAAAAGCTCTTTATTCCTTAATTAAAAAACCAACCAACCAAAAACAAAACTTAAAGACAGAAAAGGAATATTGAAACTCTTTCATACCTTAGGTGAAAATACCTTCCTTGTATAGAATGTCAACTTAGAATTCATGTCTTGAATTTGAGAGAGGAGTAAAATGTTGTTTAGAATCAAAAGTCATATAAAATTTCACGATTGCAGCTCAGCCTGGGAGGTGAAATTTTGAGTAAATTGAAATTGTCACAGTAGAAAATAAGCTTTTTGGAGTCCCTGTTAGAGTCATATCGTATGTTTTTTCACAGTGCCAGGATTCTTCAGGTGCACTCATACAGTTATGTAATGACTGATGATGAAACAAATGAAAGACGAAACTGGAAAGTAGAGCATAGAAATGCTCTGTGCTACAATAGCGTTCAATTATCCCAGCACTTCTTAGCTGGAAATGAGAAATTGACTAGTGAGGCACTAGGAGCAAATCAGAAGATACAAAGTGCCTTTCTGCCACGATAATTTTCTATGAGGTATGAAAGGGTTCTTCTGTGACTGAGGCAAGGGCTGGACTAGAAAAGGTAAATACTGAGTTATGTGAAAGCACTAATACTGTTATGAGGAAGTTTTATGCAGGAATCTAAATTTTAAAAAAAACATATATTAAATGAATAATACAATAGATACCATCTCGGTTTCTGGATTCTCCCAGGTGGATCAGTAGGAAGTTAAAAATGTTTTGGGAACAAACATGCAAGCTTCTTGTGGTTTAACACTGCAGGCCACATAGCTGTTCTCCTGCTCCCTGCTCCAGTGGGGTGGGGTTGAGAATCAGGAGTAAAAGGTAAAACTTGTGGATTGACATAAAACCAATTTGATACCACAGAAAAGGAAGGGAAAATCATAAAGATAAAATAATATACATAACCACAGTGGAGTTGCTCATGACCTTCTGATCAATGCCCAGTCAGTACCTGAGCAGCTGCCACTGCCTCCCCAGACAACTGCCCCCAGTTTTATTGTTCAGCATGGTGTCATATGGTAGGGAATATCCCTTTGGCCAATTTGGGTCAGCTGTCCTGGCTGTGTCCCCCTCCCAGCTTCTTGTGCACCTCCAGCCTCCTGGCTGTCAAGGCAGTATGAGAAGCTGAGAAGTCCTTCCCTGATTTAGTGTAAGAACTGCTTGGCAAGCAAATGATACTTTATTGTGTTATCAATGTTTTTTCTCATCCTAAATCCAGAACACAGTATCATACCAGGTACTAGAAAGAAAATTAACTCTATCCAAATTGAAACCAGGACAACACTTTAGAAAAAGTTGTCCCTACTTACATGATCAGCTATTGGTATAAGTGAGAGTAGCCTATGTCCTTGGATGAGAAGAGGATATTGCACACATGAAAGGGAGGCAAGATAGCTTGCCATAGGAATGCTTTATTGTAAGCTTTAGAGAAAGGGGTTTTCTTTTACAGTATTAAGTATTTTTCTCTCTGTTGTGCATTCCTGTTTTCCCCCCATATATGTACAGATCAGTTATAAGGTGCTTTAATGTACCACTTCCAGCTGAGTTTATGACAGATTTTTATGTATTTCAATATACTTTTTTGTAACTTTTAAATAAAATTTTGTAGAGGGTTCAGCTCTGTTTATGGAAAGAAAATATTTTTGTTCCTGATTCATCTGTGGTGGCAAAGGAGATAATAAGTTTGCCCATGATTTTACAAATAACCTGCATAAAAACTTTTTTTTCAAGCACTTTTAGGGAAGATCATTAGTCAAAGTAATCTTGTTCTTTGAAATCAAAATATGAAGTACAGTTTTGACAGCTTATAGAGCTATGTGAAATCTTTTTCCTGTCTCATTTATTTTTGGTATTATTTTTTTAGACAAACAGCATTTCTGATCAGTTTATCAATTCTTTGTTATAGTCGGTCCTTCACAGAGGTATGATGCCAAATTTTCCTGTGCACTTGGTAGTGTTATTCTGCTTCTAAGACTTTGATACATAAATCATACATAAATCAAGACATCTGTCTTTTCATATGTAAGGTTGCTTGCGTGCTGCGGGTGGGTGTGGGAGTGTGTGTA
>NW_009951997.1:403263-416416 GCF_000747805.2 Chaetura pelagica | reverse complement strand
GTGTGTTGGGGCAGGGCAAACATTTCAATATTAATATTCAAGACTGAAAAATATAAATATTTTCTCTGATTCGGAGATATAACCTGGCGGCTGGTTATAAGAAGAGTTGAAAAGTCTTCTTGCACAAGTTTCAGTATCACATGTATTGGCCATACACAGGATATTTTGTTCAACCTTAAAGCATTATTTGGTGACAGAAAGTAAAGTAATTATCTGTGTAGTTAACTGTGTATACCATTATGCTGTGCTTTCACAGAATTTTGTAGCAGCAAGCTTGTATTCTGGAATTGCACAATTTAAGAATTTTCAAGTGTTTCTTAAACCTATGGTGGAAGTTTTTGTAGTATCTGTTGCCTTTACATGACTTTTTGCATGTCAGTCCACTATGAGGACTTGAAAAGCAACTAATACACCACATATAGTAACCTTTGTTACAATTACTGATAAATAATGCAAAATAATCTTTAGTCAACCTGTAAAATGTAAAAATGTTTCTATTTTCAGTGGTTTTGCTACCATCATAATTATTATCAAGACCTATTGTCGCGGGCCGGTACCGGGGGGCTACCGGCTGCCAGGATGTTTCCGCGACTTCCCCCCCCAGCGCGGAGAGGTTTGTGACTGAGCGCGAGGGTCACACGCGGCGCTGCCTCTCCCAGAGGAGCGGCCGTTGGGACCGTTTCTCAGAGGGTAGATCAGAGGGCCCTCCCACCGCGCTCACAGATTGTGACTGAGACCGGTGTTCAGTTTGCGAATTAATCGGTTTATTAAGGGGCAACACAAACTAAGGGATCAATGATCTATAAAAGGCACACTCCGAGGGAGAGGTGTAAAATCAATGGAGTGAAAGGGTAGGAATTGAGCCCAGTAAGAGCGTTAGAGTGTGTGTGCGTGTGTGTGTGCGTGCGTGTGTGTGTGTGTTTGTGCGTGTGTGTGTGCGGCAGGCGCGGCTCTGGTCCCGAAGCAAGTGGCCACGGCAGGCTGGGCAGGCTCCTACTCCGGTCCGGTTCGGCCCAGGCTGGGCAGGCAGGGTCCCCGGGCCGGGCACGATCCCCGCGGGGCGGGCACAGCCCCACCCTCCCTTTCCGTTCTCCGGGCAGCGGGAGCGGCGTTTCAGGCAGGTTCAGGTGCTGCAGCGGGGTCTGTCCCGGGCAGGCAGAGAGAGCAGAGCCCTGCAGATCTTACCCTCTTTTTATAGATCAGAGATCAGTGTTCCAGAAAGTACCACTGTCTGAATTAGCCAGTCAGCGCTGGCCAGGTACATACTCTGTCAGAGGCAGCTTTTAACCTATTGTCTATTTTTCTGCCAGTTATCATAACCCTTGTGCTGTTTTCTTGCCGTGCACTTATCTGGTAGAGCAAGAGGCCTGTTCATTCCGTCCTTGGCTGAATCAGGGAAAAGGCGTCACTCTTGCTTTGCTGGCTTGAAAGGCATCTTGTTTTGTCTTAAGTGGGGGGAAGAAGATGGACCGTTCCCCACACCTATGTTAAGAGAGAAGAGTGTGCAGTCCTCTTCTGTTCCTTTCTGCCCGTCTTTCCTAAAGAGCCATTCTCCATACATCATGTTTTTACAGTTGTGCAAGCTGTCCCACAGTATGAGTTGTAGCTTCAGTGAGGGCAGAGGTCTGCAACTACTTCGTTTTTTCTGTTTGTTCTGTAGGTTGTGCAAATTAGTGTACAGGCACTTCAGATGGACACTTCCTATAGACACCCCAGATTAATCTGTGTTTTCATGGACAGCGTGAGAGTCACTTTCATTGCCACATATGCCCTTAAACTCCATCCAACCTGCAGGCTTTGGTCTGCATCCCCTGATGAAGCTAAATAAAAATACTAAATAAAAAACTTCATAATGATTAGTGAGCTCGTTGCAAAGATGCTCTTACTTGTTTCCAACGTGTGGCTTCGGTTTCTCCCTGGCAATCCTTGCTCCTGGAGGAAAATCCTGTGACTGCATAAGTTGAAAACCTAAAAGCAGCACCAGAGTCTGTAGAGTATGTGCCATACCCAGGTTGCAAGTACACCTCACCATCTCAGAAAATAAAGATATGAAAATGTTTAGCAAAGTTTACTCAAGCTCTATCAATGATTTCTGTTTTCATTTTGTTTGGTTGTATTTTTTTATTGTTCTCACCACATTATTTAGATTACAAGTAGTGTTTTCTGTTATATCCAAATTAGACCTCCATGTCATTTTCTGGATAATCTGCTTTTCTCCAAAACCCTCATCTTACAATGATGAAGGGAAACCTTTTATTTTTTCTTTTCTATCCCGTGATTCTGAAAATACTCTCTATGGTTTCCTCAGTAGCTTGCAAGAGCTGAAATCAAGCTTTAATTAGTGCTCTGTCTGAGCTTAGATGAAGAGTTCAAGAAAGTTCTGTTAATGCTTCCATCCTTGAACTTCTAGACTCCACCAGAAGGAGGAGGGTTGATATATGTTCCAAAGCCATGTTCTGCACATAATACTCACAGTCTTTTTAATTGAAATACACTATTACCTCTGTACAAAAAGCATTTTCTGTCAATGTAATTGTTTTTACTTATGCCACTTTCCTTATGCGGGTTACAATCATAAAATCCATATCCAGGGTGTGCGGGACGGATAAAATCATACACATAATCTCATATTTTGTTTTTATTTTGGTGCAGCCCTGGGTAAATCTGTTCTGCTATATTATGTGGATTTTTTTTTGTTTTTTTCATTATTTCTTGAGGTCTTCTACAACAAATAAAGTTTAACTAGCAGTTAAACTGCTTTGTGTTCAGTAGTAGTTCACTTTTTTCCCATATTGATGTGACAAGACAATTAAGAGACTTTCTTAGAAAGAGTTTTGGCATCCTCCCCACAACACTGTGGGGAGCTGTATCTTACAAGCGGAAGGAAGAGAGGAATAGATTTAAAAAACTGTGATTCTCAAAACATAATTTGACAATTGGATTATTAAGAAGGCATTGCAGTGAAAAGGTTTGAGAAGAAAGGAAGTCTTTATAATTTATTTTAATGTGGGCATAAAGGGTGAGTGCAGAAGGCAGTTTTGGAGGGAAGAGGACTGTACAAGCTCTGTATGTTGATACTGGAAGAAATGTTTGTCCATATCACTTCATTTCATTCTGAGACTCAGTATGGAGCATGATCTGGTTATGTGTTCTGGATTGAGATGCAAGAAGTCCCACTGTTAAATGATCAAAGTCTTCTCATATTGTAAATGCACATAAGCTGGAGAGGAGAAAGCTAGAGGAGTAAAAGAGAGATATAAAAGTCTATCTTAACTTCCGAAATCTGTTTGTCATGTTATACACTAATAATAATTTTTAAAAATTGGCAAAAGGTTGATGCCATTTGGCAAAACCTTATGTGGAAGTTGTGGAGTGGCTGTTAAGGGGGGAAGTGTGCTGTGTGCATAGTGGTACCTTTTATGAAAATAGCTCTTTGATTGTCAAAATGGTATAAAAGAAAATAATACTGCAGCTCACTGAGCCAACCTAGGTGTAAAGAGACTTCACTGAGTTGTGACAGTCTGGAAGTAAAACTACATGCTAGTAATTGGTAATAGAATTTTAAATTGAGTTTTTATTTGGTACATTTGTCACTTGAAAGTATTTTCAGAGAAGATATTTGAAAGGTCAACATCTGGTGCTGCTACAATTACACAGACAAACTGATTTTTTTTCTTCCATTTTGAGATTTTTTGCTAATTCTTACGGAATTAGCAAAAATAAAGAGTAGGCATAAATTCTGCTCCATGCTTGAGTCCAGTTATTTTATGGGGCATTTTGTATTGCTTGCCATATAGTCCTTAGAGTAGGATTTAGAAGACAGACCTCCATTACTGTAATTGCTTTTTTAGGTGTTGCTTGTTCCATATTCCTGTTAATGGACAAATAAAATGATATTATTTTGTAGAATATAAAATTCAACAATTCGTGAAAGCTCTTCTTACAACTTATTCTGCAGCCTGGTTATAAGACATTCTGCTGGACTGAAACCTCTCAAGCAAAAGTATTAAATCCATCTTTCCCATGATTCATGTCAATTCTTTGTCCCTTACCATGATATATCAAAGGGGCAGCAGTACTGTTCGCTCTTGGGACAATCAATCTAAGTGAAACTTGGCAGCATTGCTATAGTTGTGTGGAGCTCATTCTCTAAATATAAGTAAATCATGTCATCTCTAGGAGTCTTCAGATGAAGGTAGACACGAAATTGTCCAAGGCAATTGAGGTAAATCTATATGACTTCGGGGGCACTTGGGCAATGTAATGGTTAAAAATGTACGTTCTACCTGATTTGTGGTATTTATGCTTGCATTTGAGAGTAAGACTGCTTACCTTGAGAATCCTTTCTAAATCTGTCTTGTGCAGTAGCATTTGTTGGCTAATACACTATACTCAGTCAAATATAATTGTAAGCTGTTCTTGGAGCCCACTTTCTATCTCGCTATATGGAGTGTATTTTTATGACACCTGCTGGTTTTGTCTATTGTAACTGGCTTTTATTGTTACTACAAAGGAAGAAGTATGCATTAGATAGGTTAGATGAAGAAGGAAAGAGAAAGCAAGGTAGAACAGAAACAAGGGAAATGTCAAGAGCAAAAGTGAAAATGAAGTAAAAGATGGAACAAATAATGAAAGATTTACTGGGGTGGGGTGAGGGGGTAAGGAAAGCTCACAGAGGAAGAAAGGGACACCCAACACTTTCCAAAGCATTAGTTTTGACATTCATGTTTGTAAAGATTCTACTCAACTAACCTCTATCATGAAATGACACCTTAATAAATGCTGTAAATGGAATTTACTGGGTGTAGTCATCATCTGGTTACAGTCTTTAACTGAGTCAGTGACTCTTAATTATTGCTAAAGAGAATTACTTTTCCTCATGACTTGATACCATGAATTTGTTATCCCAGGTATAAGAAAAGCCCAAACAAATACAGCAGAGATTTATAAACAAAAAAAAAAAAAAAGGTGTTCCATTTCCCTTCCTTTTCCTTTTTTTGACTTTGCATGGGAATAGGTATGGGTGTTCTTTATATGACTGTAAAAGTAATTAGGTTTTAAAAGTTGTGTATATTAGAATTCTCTTTTAAAGTAGCAAACAGATGGGAGGTTTTTATGGTGTTTTATTTTTTTTTTTGGTTGGCTGTTGTTGATGATTTTTTTTTGAAAAGACCAAAGAGCAAAAGAGTTAAAATGGTAGATTAACTGAACCCTACAAACCGATTATGGCATTTTTCTATTTGTAATTGTAACATTAGAGAAAGCACACTGTAAACCAGTTAAGTTGATGTGTGTAGGTGTTTTTCTGCTTTTGCAATTATTGAAGCTGTTTGCTTTCCAAGCCACTGCCTTCTTCTAGAAAATGTAAAATTTAGAGTATTACTGTGATTTGCTGGAAAACCAGTTGTGAAGTCACAGAGCCCATATTGAGACATCAAATCAGGAAATAAATGTATTAAATTAACAATTGATAAACATATATGCTGGAATTCTGTGTGAGACTGAATCAGGCCTGAATCCACTTTTCTGGTATATAAATGTGCATTAACAAAACAATTTTTCTCATACCTTTCTAGTGATTTCACCATATGTGAACATATAATCATATTGTATTTCTAGTAAATATAAAAGTTTGCTTATCTCTGTCATTGTAGCTAATTGGGTTATTTTTGTTAGAAACATTTAGTTCTCATTTTATTACTACTGCCTCTGGTTTATATCTATCATGAAAAATTGTTTAGATGAAAGTATGTATTTTAGTGTGCATGAATATATGCTTTTCTTTTTTTCTTGTCTCTGGGATTTCATAGATGTAAATTGTTTTCCACTTTGTCTTTGAATATTTTTATCACCAGGAAACAGAATTAGGTGCAGTACCATAATCAATCCTCTAAGGTAGTCCTACAATAAAAACCAAAAACCCCTTACAAACAAAGAAACAAACAAAAATCTTGGTGCAAGAGTCTAACTTCCGTTTGTCTGGCATGATGTTCTTATAAGGAGATAAGCTTAAGAAGAATGCAGAATTTCAAAACTGTTATAATAGCAGTTTCCAGGGGTTTTTGGCATATATAAGTCCATGGGGCTTCATGGGTTACACCCATGTGTACTGAGGGAGCTAGCTGATGTCATTGTGAGGCCACTCAGTCATCTTTGAAAGGACATGGTTCAAAGGGCATCCTTTGAAAGCATCATGAAAGGTTGCTGTAGACTGGATAAGAGTTAATGTTGCTCGTCTTCAAGAAGGCCAAGAAAGAACTGGAAAAATTGTTCAGATTCACTGTAGTCCC
Source organism: Chaetura pelagica (assembly GCF_000747805.2). Classification (NCBI taxonomy): domain Eukaryota; kingdom Metazoa; phylum Chordata; class Aves; order Apodiformes; family Apodidae; genus Chaetura; species Chaetura pelagica. The sequence continues at coordinate 410,126 of NW_009951997.1, read as the reverse complement.
TAGAAACCATTTCTAAACATGAAGGAGAAGCAGGTGTTCAAGAGTAGTCATCATTGACTTATGAATGAGAAATCAAGCGTAAACACCTTGATAGCCTTCTACAGTGAGGTGACTGAGTGGACAAAAGATAGAGCAGCAGCAATTTTTTTTTTACCTCAACTTTAGTCTTAGACACTATCTCCCATAATATCCTTAGAAAAACTAAAAAAAGTGCAAATCAACTAAGTGGGCAATGAAATGGATTTAATACTGATGGAATAGCCAGGGCAAGAGGGTGGTGATCAGTGGCACTAAGTCCAGTTGTAGTGAAGTCACTAGTAAAGTACCTCACAGGTCAAGGGTAGAGCCAATACTCTTTAACATCTTCAGTAATGAGCTGGTTGATTTGCAGAAAATACAAAACTATGAAGACTGTCTGGTACACCAGCTAGTTGTGCTGCTATTCAGAGGGACTGTGGGGGACTGAAGAAAGGGGAAGAGAGGAATCTCATGACATTCAACAAAGCAATAGTTGGAGTCCTGCATCTGAGGAGGAGTAGCCCCACGCACCAGTACCTACTAGGGCTCATCAGCTTGAAAGCCTCTGCAGAGAAGAACCTGCCACTGTGATTCTGTGGCAAAGGCAACCAATAGCTTTTCAGACTACATGGGAATGTTGCCAACAAGTAGAGGGAGGTGTTCCTTCCTCTTCTGCTCAGCATGGGTCAGACCACTCTGGGAGTGCTGAGTCCTGTTCTGGGCTCCCCAGTTCAAGAAAGATACGGACTTAATTGGAGTGAATCTGCTGAAGGGCCACAAAGATGTATAAGCATCTAGAGCATTTGACATACAAAGAAAGACTGAGAGAGCTAAGACTTCTTTGCATAAAGCAGAGGAGGCTCAAGGGGATCTTATCAACTTGTGTAAATACCTGATAGGAATGAAGGATAGGGAGACAGAAACTCAGTGGTAGCCAGTAAAAGGACAAGAGGAAATGGACACAAATTAAAAAATGTGAAGATCTTATCTGAACACAAAAAATTCCATGATTCTGTAGAAGCAGCTGTACAGCCCCAGAAAAAGAATATAAAATCTTTCATATGTGTCCAGGTGCTTCCTCATCATACCATTATTACTTTAGTGTAATCCAAAACAGAGGTCTTCTCTACGGTACAGTTCTGGCATCAAATAAGTAAGAACTTGCCAAACTCTGATACATTGTAAGACTAAAAGTCATTGACATGAAGAACCATAACCCTATGTTTCTTCATTTTTTGCTATAATAAATGGATACTTTATTGCAACAGTAAAAGATGGAGCCATTGCTCCATCTACATGTTGAAGAAAGAAGAAAAGCTGAAATGTGAATAAACCTATTTATGGTTTATAGTGTTCCTGCCCCAGAAATCTGGCCAAAGCTTCAATCAGTCTTGTACATAAGAAGAAAACAACCAAAGAGTTATCCCTCTCTAGTCTTGTTAGGGTAAAGTTCCTGTTGTCAGGAGCACTCTGAAATCAAGGATAGCGAGAGCAGTTGGTGTGTGTCCAGCTGAACTACAAGTGACACATACTGATGTAGCACATGTATATAGTTACATTTATTGTAAGGCTGTTCTGCTTTGTGCATCTTTATTGCATACAAATCTAAAACCCCCATTGTTAGTTAATACGGGGTTTACATTTTCTCTTGTCTTTTTCATAAAATGTACAGACAAGCCATAGTTATGAGATTTGGTTTTTACCATGGCAAATAAATGCCATGGAAATCCTTCTTAATATTGTTCCTACCAGAGCCTTAAATGGAAATTGTAGATCATTACTACATTGAAATAAAAGCAAAACAAAAAAATGCTGTAACTTTCAGTCTAGGATTTAGACAAAGGATCTGAATATTTTATGTAATCTTCAGCAAGTTACAAGCAAAGAATGAAAAAAATGAAACAACTGCAAGATGAGAGCTTGCAAATAAATTAGAATTAATTATGTGAACAAATGAATGGATTGACTAAATTTAAAGACACAATTATATGACAAATTGTGCTGAAAATGAAATTGCTCACTGAAATAGAAGCAGGTCCCTGGAGGCTGCCTATGTTGTGCAGTACTATCATGAAAAGTACTAACATAAAAGGGCTTTGTTTTACTCAATAGGTTTATGTATATGGAGAACCAGTTTGATTACTCTGCTGACTGAACTTTTGGTAATTGTTGTGGCTTGTCTTTTAGCATTGAAATGCCAGCACATGAGTTTGAGAAAGTAGGATGGATAATTAACAGGATTCTTGTCTAAATACCGATTCATTTGGTGAAACTCGCTATTAAAGGTGAACAATGTAGATGCCCATTATGACATTTTAACTTATACTTTCCTGGGCTCAGCTAAGCATACACAGTTTGTATTGGATAGTGCTTTTAAGAAATCTAAAACCTGTCAATGGAGGTGGAAAATATTCTGAAATTTAAAGTATTATTTATGTACTCTGATAGATTTAGTAATATAGTCCTAATGCTACCAACTCTGCTTAAAATAGATCTTTTCAGATTAAGTGGTGGGGTTTTTTGAGTACCTTTGCATCCTTGCATATGTAGAGAGACCCAGAAACTTTCTGATTAAATGTATTTATAGCTGAATTGGAAAAGTGTTTGAGGAACAAATGCATCATAATCTGTCCCCCTAAATTGCATTGCTGTTTCTGTCTGTGGTTATGTATTTTTGTTTTCTTCTTAGTATATGTTAATATGCATAAATGTGTAATGTTTAGCTATATGTGTATCTGCATCTGAGTACCTTTGTTGCATAAAAATGATAGAAGGCAGGAAAAACGCCCAAAGCCTGTAATTAGTGACTTTGAAGCAGTAATAAGAATGTAAATGGAGCAGTCTTGTTGACTGTCTTTATAAGAAACATGAGAAGGAAAATCAGTCATGGTGAAATAATGTGAAGATGAAACCTCTAGGAAAACAAAATCTGTTTTTTGAGCTTCTGAGTGAGTATATTGTGAATAGCTGTGAACAACAAAATTTGCAGCTGTTAAGCTGCAGCTGAATTTTCCACTAACCCTTAGTTACCTGGTTAGTTTTTGGTATATCTTGTGTTAATGCTGTATCTCAGATATTGGAGAACAGCAGAATAAAGGGAAGAAAGGTTCACAGTCTCAATGACAGTTTAGGTTTCTGCAGAATAGGAATTATCCATTTGATGTATTCTTAATATTTTCCTCTTCCAACCTAAGTTTTCTTTTGCTCTGGATATCGGATTCCAGATGTCCTTTCAGATTAGCTAAGAGAAAAGAAAGAAATAACGCATGAGAAGGACAGGCAGAAGGAAGATCTTCAGGAAGATTGTCTGCTGCTGTTATAAGGTGTGTCTGATGCTATAATGAGGGATCAAAGGAGGGGGTGCTAAACTGTCTTGAGGTGCTTTCAGATGAGATTCAGGAAAGGAGACAAGAAGATAGAGCTCTTCCAGCTCCGCAAAAGAGTTCTCCTGAAATTGAGATTGTGAGGATAGTAGCGTTTGGGGAACCAGTTTGGTTTTTAATTAATAATGAGTTTGGGCACAGCCCAGTCATAACTGTTTCCTTTAAAACTTGTTCTGTGCTTGAAGACAAGCTTACAACTGTAGGAGCTAGAAGTTTCTTTTAGCTTTAAGTCATATATACAGACAATCACTTAGCGAAACAGTTTTGTTCCAAGTCTCGTGTAATTAACAAAAGGAAGCAACTGTGATGTCTAATGTGCTTTAAACAATCTTGGGACTAAGGTACTTTTACTAAAGGCATTCAAATAGGCATTATTAGTCAATGTTGTTGATTAAAGCATGATCCTTGGCAGTTCTTGTATTCCGGTTTTCAGTTCTTCTTAGACTAGCTCAGCTTGCTTATGTCAGATATAGGTCACTTAAAGGTATTATTCAGAAGTCAAATTCAAAATGTATTAGTTCTGTTGTAGGATGAGTAAGAAGTTTATATCTGAAAATTTACAGTAAGGTCTCTTTATGGCACCTAAGTAAGACAATTATTTGATCTTACTCAGAAGCTGCAGTTTAGATGCATCTGATTATACCTGAGGAAAAATAAATTGAGATAAGAATGATGAGGATAAAAACACTGAATCTAAAACAGAACAAAACAAACAAACAAACAAACAAAACCACCCCTAACAAACCCTAACATAACCACCAAAAACCAGTTCATTTTTTAATAACTCAGTAGCTTGAAATATGCAAGATGTGCAGGTTTCAGTTCACTGACATAATAGCGAGAAAAACCTCTGTTATATCTGTCTCATAAGCTCTCATAGTCCTTTAACATTGATAATAGCTTCTGTTTCTTTCCAACCAACACAGATTTATAGTAAACCATGGTAGAGCCAAAAACTTCTACCAATTCCATGAAGAAAATTTTCTTTTGTTTATTTTTTTAGCAGTTTCAGATTACACTAGAAGTAACATATGACTTACATGAAATAAAATACTGTGTGATAGTATAACGAAATGTGGTGACAGCAGTCACTGGTTTGCAACAAGTCAGCCATTTTATAATGATGCTTCTATGTGGATTAAGTGCTTTGTAATTCTGAAAAAAAAATATGCTAATGCAAACAAACACATCAGTTTTCTGGGTCATAACCATAGGAGTCATAAGTAAGAGGAGGGCATAATGCAGTTTACAGCTGAGCAAGGGATTGCTGTCTTGAGTTCCTTCCTATTCTTACGCAACCTATAAAAAAAGAGTCATAGCAAAGATTATGGTCTTGCTTAATTTTCTTTTTGATCAACGTATACCTGACCAACTGTAGCTGTGAAAACAAGCTATGCCACTTAAAATGATATTGCACTGAATAAAGAGTATTGCCTTTACGTGAAGGACCACACAGAAGGAAAGATTCTGTCACCTGGCACTTGATTGTGTTGCAAACTTCTCTAGGATATTTTGGAGTGCTTTAATGTCACAGTTTGGGCCTACATTCAAAATATTCATCTTTTAAGTTTGTGATCTGGTAAAATTATCAGTTCTGTTGAATGCTAGAGAGAATGCTAAGTGATATTTTCAGTGTCAGAAATTGTTCTGAGACTGAAGATGAAGCCATATAAATGGAAATGAGCTTATAAACATACAAAGTATTTTTTTGCACTGGATAAATACATAGAGCACAGCTTCTCTGACTTGTGCAGATCTCTTTCTGGTCACATATCAAAAATGTACTGAAATTATATTTGTCTTCCTGCAGCAGTTTGATTTGTGGATGCAGAACCAGAAGGAACCATTAAGATCACGTATTCTCACACATGAACAGAAACAAGCATCCATTTCTGGAAAGTTTTAATGATGGGTACTTTTACCTCTGTAAATATTTCTTAGGAATAAAAATGTCCAGAATAACTATATGATGTGCTGGGGTTGGATCTGTCTGCAATAAGTAATGGGGCGTATGCACACCACCCTGGAGCCCTAGATTACAATATTGCAGTCTATTTTTTCTTGATGCTTGCCTGACTATAAATCCATATCTGACTGCTCTGTCTCCCATCAATATAAATTGATGTTTAAAGCAGACTTTCCAGTTTGGTCTGTTGTATGATCTTCCCAGGCACAGAGGTGAGGCTGACAGATACTGGTTCCTGGTGTTCTCCTTTCTACCCTTTTAAAAAAAGAAGACATCAAAATGTTCCCCATTTTCATTCTTCTGGGCCTTCACCTGACTGCCATGACTTTTCAAGTCTTGGGAAGCACATCGACTGATTCCCTCAGGACTATAGGATGCATCTTGTCAGGTCCCATGGACTTCTGCACTTTCAGGTTCCTTAGATGGTCATAAACCCAATCTGCTCTTAAAGGGGTATGAACTTTGCTCCCCCAGTCCCTGCCTTGCAGTCCATCCACTGAAGTGGTGTGGGAAGAGAAGACAAAGGCAAAAAAGTGGTCGAGTACCTCAGCTTTTTCCTGGTCTGTTGCTGCCAGTTCACCAGTTGTGTTCATGAAGGTGTATGCTTTCTTTGACTTTTTTCTGGCTGACATACCGATAGAAGCCCCTCTTATTCTTCTTTGCATCCCTTGCCAAGTTCAGCTACTACCACACTTTGGCCTTCCTGACCTCCTCCATACACAACCTGGCAGCATCCCTATTCTCTTCCCAAGATAAGGAAGAGAATACACAGTAATGATACTAAAACACTGATAAGATTATTTTTTTTTTTTATTCTATACCTTATATCTTCAGAACTTACATTAAATTTTTAGTTTTGGGGAATTACTAGATTCCGTTTTTCAGTTAGCAGGCTTATATAAATTAATTTAGCATCTTCATGTCTCTGAGGCAGACTTATACCAGGTAATAAAAACCAAACTTCCATATAAACGATCTCTGAATTCACCTTTTTAATGCCATTCAAAGCTATGCAGATGTGGTGCTTCAAAAAAATACAGGTGTTGATGACTATATTGTATTTTATAATTTTGCCTGTGCTTAGTAAAAAACTCTAAAGTCACAAAACTACCTTTCTTTGGCTTGTCCATTTATTTCTGGGACAAAATGTAATTTCTCCCACATCATCTAACTTGAATTACGCACAGACAAAATGGCCACCAGTACTAGTTTTGAACAGAATTGTATACATTATTCCTGTGTAAGTCATACAGATGTTTAGTATAGGTTCGCCTATTAAAGCATTTGTTGCGATCTGCAACCTATTATATCTACTTTTTGGAGTGTATTAACTTGTTAGGATCTGCTGAGAGGTCCGCACATGGCGATCGCTTCTTGCAGAGGATCAGTGGCTTCGGCACTGACTTTTCGAGTGAGACACTTGCTCAGTGCTTACTAATATTTCCAATAACAGCAGCCAATCCCCAATCAGAATTTCCGAATGCACGGTTTATTGT
>NW_009951997.1:402715-403115 GCF_000747805.2 Chaetura pelagica | reverse complement strand
GAATATGCCCGACACTGGTCCCGTATAGGGTCGCGGTTTGTGTGCAAGTAAGACAGGATTATGCCTTCCCTTGCAACAGGTTTTAGAACCTGGAGTGGCAGGAATTCATCTCACCATGGTGGTAGCTGCAAACAATGCAGGCTGGCTGGCAGGAACAGCTGCGGCGACAGGACGGGACGAGCTGGGTCAAGCCGGGTCTGGCTGGAGCAAACCGGAACCAGGCGAGAGCCGGGACTTGGGCTGCAGCCAGGGACCTCAGAAGCGGTGGCGGCAGCACGTGGCTCAGCGGCAGCACGCGGCGAGCGGTGGTGGCTCGGCAGAAGCACGGCGGCGCGAGCGGCCTTCAGTCCGGGAAGCGATGAGCGGCAGAAGCGGCGAGCAGCAGCAGCACGTGGCTTCG
>NW_009951997.1:396918-402695 GCF_000747805.2 Chaetura pelagica | reverse complement strand
TTTTGTATTTCCGGCCTTTTCAGCCAATCAGACGAGACCTTGTCCCACCCCTGCTTCCGGCCGCAGCTCCTCCCCCGCAGCAGTTGTGCCCTCCCTCCCCCGAACACACACAGAGGGTTCAGTGCCACGTGGAGCCACCATCTTTAAGTCAGGTATGACTGCTGACCTAAAAGGCATTTCATGTTCGTGTGAGGAAATACCTGGTCCTTCACAGCATTTATTATAGTCAATGTCTTCATTCCTTCTTAAAACTGGAAATAACAAGAGGAGAGATTTTTGGAACAGTGGTACATTAGCCACTGTTAAGTAGCATAGTTCTTCTGATTTCACTTATGCACTACCTGTGGTTTGCATTTCCTCTTCACATTAAATTTCTTAGAAGAAGAAAAGGAATGTAAGTTATGTCGAAGTTATATGAGAAATATGGTTGTGATTCAGAAAGTTTCCGCTGCCTTATTAGCAGGGTATTCTGAATATAAACCTCCACTGAGTAAAAGTTTGAATATTTTTTGAAGAAGCTCTGGGAAAATAATTAGAAAATTGGGAATGGGGAGCGCTTGAGAAAAACAAAACAAAACCAGCAGCATTTGAACCCATCAGTCTCAACATATTTTTGCTGGAATAAGGGACCTAGTTCTGTTCTGATAATGATAGGGACATCAAACAGTAGAGCAACACTAATGTACAACAAATCCTCAAGAAAATCTCCATACAACTAGGCCAACATGGTGTTAGTTCTTCCAGTCTCCCAACTCAAATTTTACGGAATCATTTCTGCCTTACGATATCAAGGGAATGGCACAGTTCTGAAATTGCCTGGTAAAAGTCTGCCTGGTGCAAGTTGGGAAAGATACACTGAGTGGAGTTTCTCAGCGCCTTTACAAAGTGGCCTAGACTCATTGCTAAAAAGTGATTTGACACTATTGCAAAGATAAGTCAGAGAAAGGAAGTAATTTACAGGGAACACATTAGCTTTTACTGACAGAGCTTTTTCCATTGGGGACCTTCACTTTCTCAGATGCAGTACCTGCAAAAGATAAGAATTTAATTCCACTGCTAAGGGTGCAGTTAATAATACAGATAATAATTACAGCAGTGAAGTTAATGATCTCATTTTGTACAGGCCTAGATACTGTAAAATGCTACTGACTATAACCTGGATACATCAGATACTCAGTAATGGAATTTCCTTACACTTGTCACTGGTAGAAGGAAGAAACACTGAAGATAAACTTAGGGTTTTAGTACAGAAATTTTATTTTGACCATAAAAGCAAAATCACATGGACAATAACATTTTTCCTTTATACATGTAGTTTCTGGCTTATTAACAAATACATGTCTTAATCCTGTTTTGGGACCTGCAGCTGTAGAGTACCCTGTGCAAGGGGAGGTGATGTTCCCAAAGCAGCCCATGACTGTGGGAAACCTGTGCTGGAGCAGTCTGTTCCTGAGACACTGCACCTCACGTGAGGGACACATGTTGGAGAGATCTGTGGAGGACTCTGTCCTGTGGCAGCGATCTTGTGGGGAAGTAGGGCAGGACTGTAAAGGAATCCTTCTCCACAGGAAGGAAGGAGCAGCAGAAAACAACATGTGACACACTGACTCTAAATCCCATTCCCTGTCCCTCCGTGCTGCTGAGGAGGAGGTTGATAAATTTGGAACAAAGTAATTTGGATTCAGGAACAAGGGAGTGGTGAAGGTAATGTATTTAAGCTGTGCTTTTTTGTTCTGTCTTTGTCCTGTGTGCATTCAAATAGTGATAAATTAAATTGTTTTTTTTTCCCTAAGTTGAGTCTGTTCTGCCCGTGATCATAATTGGTGAGTAAACCCTCCTTGTCTTTGTCTCACCCCATGAGTTTCTAGTTAGTTTTTGTCATCCCCATTCCACAACAGGGGGGTGGGGGAAGGGGTGGTCTGAGTGAACAGCCACATGATTCTTTGCTGCTGGCCAAGCAGCCATGTGGTTCTTTGTTGTTAGTTAGACCCAAACTATGACAGAGTGAAAGCAAGGACATTTAGCCTGAAAGGAGCACAAAGAAGTTCTCTGAGCAGCCAAGGATCAGGCTGTGAAAGGTAAAGCCCTGATACAATTAAACCCGGTAAGGGACTTCAAGGGCAACCAGCAAAGATTCTGTAGTTAGGTCAGTGATAAAGAGAAGACCAGAGAAAATGTGGAACCTCTCCGGGAGGAAGCGGATTTGGTTACCTGGGATATGGAGAAGTCAGAGGTACTCAATTACTTTTTTCCTCAGTCTTGACTGGCAAGTGCTCACAACAAACCATTCAAGTCACACAAGGCAAAGACAAGGACCAGGAGAAGGAAAATCCACTCACAGTAGGAAAAGAGCAGGTTTGAACCTGCAGGTGCACAAGTCTGTAGTATCTGACAAGTTGCACCCATAGGTCCTAAGGGAGCTGGCAGATGAAGTTGCAAAGCCACTTTCCATAGTATTTGAGAAATCATGGCAGACTGGGGAAGTTCTCACTGACTGGAAATAGGGAAAAGCCAGATTTTCAAAAATGGAAAAAGAAGACCTGGGGAACTACAGGTCAGTCAGTCTCACCTCTCTGCCTGGCAAGATCATGGAGTACATCCTCCTGGAAGCTATGCTAAGGCACATGGAACTCAAGAAGGTGATCTGAGACAGAAGCACGGCTTCAGTAAGGGCAAATCGGGCCTGACAAATTTGGTGGCCTTTTACAATGGGGTCAAAGCATCGGAGGACATGGGGAGAGGAACTGATGTCATCTGTTTGGACTTAAGCAAAGCGTCCAACACTGTCCTACATGACATCCTGGTCTCTAAATTAGAAAGGCATGGATTTGATGGATGCAGCACTCGGTCAATAACTAACTGGCTGGCTTGTGACACTCAAAGAGTAGTGGTCAATGACTCAATGTCGAAATGGAGACCTGTGGCATTCCAAAGAGGTCAGAATTGGGACCAGCTGTTTAACATCTTTGTCAGTGACATGGACAGTGGGATTGAGTGCTTTGCTATGGCAAAGTTTGCAGATGACACCAAGCTGTGTGGTGTGACAGAAACACTGGAGGAAAGGGAGGCCATCCAGAGAGACCTTGACAGACTGGAGAGGTGCACCCATACCAGCCTCATGAAGTTCAACAAGGCCAAGTGCAAGGTCCTGCACCTGAGTCAGGGCAATCCCAAGAACAAGTACAGGCTGGGCAGAGGATGGATTGAGAACAGACCTGAGTAGAAGGACTTGGTAGTGTTGGTTGATGAAAAGATCATCATGAGCTGGCAATGTGAACTTGAAGCCCAGAAGGCCAACCATGTCCTAGGCTGCATCAAAAGAAGCATGGCAAGCAGATCAAGGGAAGTGATGCTCCTCCTCTACTCTGCTCTTGTGAGACCCCGCCTGGAGAACTGCCTTCAGTTCTGGGTCCCCAGCATAGGAAGAACATGGACCTGTTGGACCAAGTCCAGAGGAGGGCCACAAAGATGATCAGAGGTCTGGAGCACCATCCAGTACTTGAAGGGAGCCTCCAGGAAAGGTGGGGAGTGACATTTTACAAGGGCATGAAGCAATAAGACAAGGGGTAATGGAAGAGGGTAGTTTTATGCTGGACATCGGGAAGAAATACTTTATTGTGAGCATGGCTAGACACTAGAACAGGTTGCCTAGGGAAGTTGTTGATACGCCCTCCCTGAAAGTGTTCAAGGCCATGTTCGATTGGGCTTTGAGCAACCTGGTGTAGTCAGAGGTATTCTTGCCTGTGCAGGGGAGTTGGAAAGATCCCTTCCAACCCAAGCCATTCTGTGATTCTTCAGAAACTCCCAGAAGTTCTCAAGATGTGTTCAAGGATTATAAATGCTGATATATGGAAGCATATTAAACAATACTTTTTTTTTTTTTTTGTTATCTTTATTATTAAAAGATGGATGTTAAGGTCCATGATAAATGCCTGTCCTGACATACACCAAAACATTTGGATGTGATTCTTTGAGGGAAAAAAAAAACAAACTAATTTGGAATAATGTAATTTCTGTATGGATAAATAAGACCAGAATCCTACCTAGCCCAATATGCTATGGCAAAACCCAAGCTCTCAGAACTATGCATCTGGTTTAGAAAGACAGGAGATTACTGGTCCCTAGCTCAGTCCTCCTCTACCAAGGGAAAGCCTTCTTCTCTCCAGACCTTTTCTCTTACCTCCAAGATCTAGGATTCATGGAGACTGACTCTAGCAGTGAAGACCAAAACAAAGGAGACATTCAGTTACAATTACCCGTCATGATTGGAAATAAAATTTAGATTTCCAAATATTTTTTCAATTAATTCTTCAGATACTGCTAAAAATGTAATAAAATGTTGTTAACCAAAGTCATCAGATACCTTAATATTCTTGTTAAAGCAATATTCTTATGCATCCATTTCATTGTGGTCATTAGGAAAAACTGCTCAGCATTTCATGAGGTAAAAGAATTGTTGCTACCTCACACATTTTATGCTATGTATAGGAAAAAAAAAATTCTGTTTATGAGTTTGTGCTGTAGGCTTTCGGTTCAGTAGAACATCTTTGTATAGGTAAACTATCTTCATCCTTGTTCAAGTCCCACTAAAATAAACATAAATTGTGTCTGTTACACTGTTCCCTCTGAATTTATCCTATATAAACAAAAGTCATGAGGAAAAGGAGAAAGTTGAAGTGATCTGGTCAGGGGTAAACATCTGGACAAAAGTGGAACACTACCTTCTATAATCTTAAAATTTTCTTCTGTGCTGTGGTTTGAACCATGTGCCTATTCCATCTGAAGCAAAAGGTCAATGAGCAAATCAGTCTTCACCTGCAAATACCATGACAAAAATAGACAGGAAGGAAATTGTTCTTAAGAATTAAAGCAGGAAGAAAAAAAAAAAAAAAAAAGGATCTGTTTTTAACAGAGCCATGCCTTGATTTCTATCAAAAGCTAATGTATTTTTTCTGTAAGGCTTTATTACAGTACATTCTTCATTATATAAGAATTAGCATAGTAACCATAAATGTCACATACAGGACATACATTAGATGTGGTCTCTGTATATATGCAAGACTAGTGCCTTTATTCGTAGTGGTGATTTTCTGATAGCACTGATAGAATACATGTAAATCTGAGATGCTATTTGGCATGTGGGTCTCGAAGAACTTGTAATTTTCTTTATAGACTTCTAAAGGTGATAACTTTTGTTGTTAGATGTTTTTTTTAATTGTCTGAAGGATTATGATGACATAGACATATTATTTTCAGGAAGCTTGCTTATTGAAAATGTCTGTCTGAGACAGGCAGCACCAGCATAGCCAGCCAGGTTCCATACCCCTCCCTCACTCAAGGTCTTTCAAGCCAAAACTGCTCTCTTCACCAGATACAGCCAGAGGAAAACATTTAAGAGGAAAACATTTTACTTAGTTGTATATATCTGCATGTGATATATCTATGTCTGTATGTGAGATATATAGATTATCTATATAGATATAATAGGATTGTTTTGTTTTGCTGAGTGCAAGTGACCAGGTGCTGACAGCATTAGACGTGGCTGCAGAGAGGGCCCTTGTGAGGAGCAGCTGAGGCTGCCTCATGCTGGTAATAGCCAGTTCCAAGGGAAGGCCTTGGGCAGGACGAGGGAAACGTGTAAGGAGGAAGGAGCAGTGAAGAAGAGCTGTTGTAGACTGACCACAGCCCCACCTTCCCCATCCTGTGTCCCTTGGGGGGAGAACTGTTTTAACAAGCAACTCTATTTTAATGAGCAGTAAATTAAATTGATCTTTCCC
>NW_009951997.1:346073-396904 GCF_000747805.2 Chaetura pelagica | reverse complement strand
TTCCCTAAGTCAGGAATGTTTTTAATATTATGGTAACTGATGAGGGATCTTCATCTAAACCCATGAGCTCTTCCATCTTATTTCTTCCACCTGTTCTGTTGAGGTGGGGGAGTGAGAGATCAGCTGGGTGGGTGTCTGGCAGCTGGCCATGGTCAACCCACAACATCAATGTAAAGAAAACTAGCAATGAGAATATAAATAGTGACCTGACAAATATTTTAAAGGATCATTTAAAAATACTAATTAGAATAATAATTTAATATACATGCTTTAAGTGATGATCCTAGGTCATCTGTTTGCTGACCAGTATCTTCTGTTTCAACCCTGAAACTAGTATGTTACAGTAGGTGTGATATGTTATGGTAAACATAGGTGTTCTGAAATTTAAAATAGAGAAAACAGAACAAAACTGTAAGTAGCATAATTTTTACTTACAACACATTTAAATCTTCTGGTTGTCTCTATGGACAAGGAAATACAGCAGAATTCCATGCTTTTTATAGCCACTAAGAACATAATTAATGCATTAATTATTTATATGACATTTTAATCAAAATTAGTGCTGTATAGTGTGACAGTTAAGTGCACATAAATTTTAACAGAAACAAGTCCCCAGCAGTAAAGTCAAAGCTACAATAAGAAATTAAAACAGTGCTTTGACCTGCTGATCTCTTGAAAATTAATGTTTATAAAATAACTCTTTTGTACAAATCAAGAGTCTGGTCTATAAACCTCCACATTACAGATAAGATTTTTTTTGCTATTGTATTTTTAATTCATGAGTAGACCAGGCAGTGCACATCCAAGGCCCACTCTCACACACTGTTGTTACTGGATAAAGCCTCACAGCTAGAAATAGTTACACTGAAAATAAGGTCATAGCTCAGCTTTGCCTGCAGTGTCTTGCAACCAGAACAAAGAGCACATTCAGTGATTCAGGAGAACATGTTAAATGATGGTATAACAGTTTTCTGTATTTGTTCAGGATCTCGTTAACACAATGGTCCTCATCCATAACTGGGACACTTAAGCAATACAGTAATAATAATAAGCAATACAGTGATGGTGCCGGGCATAGAGAATGCAGAAACCTCAGAAATAGCAAATTAATGAGTACAAAACTTACTAGAACTAGAACCTTTGTCTGGAGGAAAAGAGTAATTCAAGAGTAATTCAACACTTACTTGAAAAAAGACACATCACACATTTTTCACTTGCAGACTCTTAGCAGACATAGACACAATATGTCTCTATATACTTTTTTAATATATATATGTGAGTGAATTCTTCTCATCTTATCTTACAAAGTGCTGTTCCATTAATAACACACTGAAAAATACTGCTGTAAATAGAAGTAATGAAGAAATGTTTTATTTCCACTGAAAAAAACCCACCCTTGATTGTTTGAGATGGGACACGTTTTATTTTATTTTAATGAAAAACCAGTAATATCTCTGAAGTACAGATATTATAGGGATTTGTGGAGAAAAAAATAAATAAATCTATCTAGAAACAATTTAGCAGAAACATTGTCTTATTGTGAGATGCAATCTAGATGGTTACTTTGCATGGTCTCTGAATCAAAGAGAATTGTGCAAAGCAATTGACTTTTCTTATTAACATGTAGAAATAATGTTTGACATTCATGATTCAACCATATATTATGGTAAAAAATAAATGGTTGTTCTGCCTTTGAAAGAGTCGCAATTTCCTACTATAATTCTAGTAGGAATTCTGTCAGTCTACTTTTATAGCAGGTGATACTATTACAGGATTTGTAATACAGTGATGCAAAGACACTAATGCTTTGAAATGTAGTTTGTAGCTACAGTTGAAAATATAATAAATAAAATACAGGAAAGAGACAAAAGGAGATTATTCACAATGTATTTTAGTGAAACCATATGAATACTAAATACATGCTTGGTGTTAAGTGTTTCTAATTTCCTTTCCATTGTATTAAAAATCCCTAGAACTAATTAACCTCAGTGCACTAAATGTCAAATGTAAGCTTTCTTTTGTTTGAGACTCAAGACAAGAGAAATTATTGTCTGTACATTGTTTTAAAGCTTCTGTACCACCTGAGAGTTTTAAGAGTTGGGTATGTTGCCACAATAGTTACTTCTGAACACATAGCTGGTTTATTAGATCAGTAACAGCCCAGTTGTAAACAACCACAATAGCACTGCGTAATGTGGCTGTATGCCTGGCATTGCTTGATGGAAAGATGATGACAAGAGCATCTACTTTGCCTCTAACTCCCAGTGAGCTCTGACTTCACGGAGACATCTTAAATCTAATACTCTTGAAAATAATTTGCTTTATTTCTACAGTTGATGTTATTTACAGAGGCACGCTCATTCACTAACCTTTCCTCCTCCTTGGTCTCCTTCCCACAACTGCACATGGTCCAGGATGGATTAAGTTTATGATCTCAAACAGAGTTATTCCACTAGTTCCTTATCTGTGAACCACTGAGTGGAGGTTTTTCTGTGGTGTTTTTTTTTCCCTAAAATGCTACTGGTTATTGTCATTGTTTGTTCTCTCTGCTTTTCAATTGACTATCTGGTTTTATATATATTTTGAAAAGCACCTTATTTCCTTCCTTAATTATTTGGTAAGAGAGAAGGAGGACATTGCCAGGGATAGATAAGAGCCTTACCATGTAACATGAACCTAGAGCCATGAGCTTAGTTTTATAAGTGCTAACTAATCAGCAAAAAACAATTCCCAATGTCATCCTCAGTCAAATACACACTATTAGAGAACAGTTGTTTTCCATTTTCTAAGACTGCATCAGTGGTATCTTTGTGTGCTAGCAACATCAATCTGTTTACCACTCACAGTAAAGCTCATTTTTCTTCCTCCTGTTATCCTCTGGCCCCACTTTTAGTGTTACACGATAACATCCTCTTACCCAATTTCCCTTCCACAGCTCCAGATGTGAATTTTTCCAAAGCCTGATTTTTATTTATTATTTATTTTTTTTGTAAGCTGAAGTGAGGCATTTTTTTAAAAAACATTCCACAGATATAACTATTTCTCTTACCTAAGCATATTTAAAAATCTAAACAAAAAATTGGAAATCAGTAGCATCAAAACATTACATGTCATCATTAACTCTAGTGTGAGTGAAGATGCCAAACTAAAAGCACAAATGTAAAGATAGAACATGGTTGAAAAAGACTTGTGTAAATCAGAAGTTACTAGAATATATTTTCAGGCTAGCTATGTGCCTGATGCTAAAGCAAGAAACAAATTTTAAAAACCCCACATACTCCTAAGGAGGATCCATGGAGAATTAATTCAGAGAAGTGTAGAACCCAATCATTAATGACTCAATAATTTCAAAGCTTTGCTTTCTTTTATTGTCTTATTCAGGATTCTAATGTTTTATAAGTGCTTTTCATCCAAAGAATTACATTTCAGTTTACTTGTGCTTTGCATTCAGAATTGAAACATTATTTCTTTTACTTTTAGGTACTTTTTTTTTTTTTTTTTTTCAAATGGAAAAAGTGAACTCAGAAATTGTTCCAATACAAATCATTAATAGTTATTACGTTCATATGCTCTAAACAGGGTTTACTGATTATTAAAATCTCAGGAAACATGGAAATGTATGAAAGAGTATCTTCTAAGCCAAATCATTACACCATATAATATTCTAACAGTTTCTTTGTGGTGCAGCAAACCATTTTAAAATATGTCTATTAAATTGTTGATAACTTCCTGGCAATTTATTTCAAGATTGAAAGAAGATACATGATAACTTATGCGTCATGCAGGTTATTTATATCCCATATTATAATTTTTTAAGGAAGTTCAAATAGTCTGGACTGGTATTGAACAGATCTCCTATGCTACAATTTAAATATATATCAAAGCTATTCTAGCAACAAACTACTTCTGTTTCTTTTTAACGTTTGCAACTTTAGTCTAAATCTTACTCTTCTGTCTCTGTGTCCTAGATACTACAAATCTCAACAAATTGGAAAAAAGCAGAGGGCATATATAGGGGCAATACTCAGATGGTGCAGCTTACATAAACTGTAATGGTTCTGTCAAAGATCTAACTCAACTGTCTTTTAACAGTTGATCTAAGCACATAGAAATGGAATAGCAGAAAGAAGGAAAATGGTTACTTTTCAATTCTACAAATAGTTTTGGACACCTGAAGTGTTACATGATTTGCCTGCCTAGTAATCTTTGAATATATACAGACCTTTTTCCATTCACAGTTATCTTCAGCGGTGAGTGCTATTGAAGAATGACTTGTTATCATTTGCTTTCAACGATGACAACTAACTTTCATTTTTTCTTTTTTTTCTTTTGTCCATACAATATGGGAAAATATAGATTTATACCATGGCAGGGTGATGTTCTCTTCTGTTTTTTTTCCTCTATTCTTTCATTCCTGACTTCTAGCAGTGACTTTTTTTTTTTTTTTTTTTTCCACTTGTTCTTTTGCTAGCCTGTTCTTCCTCATGGTAAACTTGAGTTAATTGTTTTATTTTTGGAAGCAAATGTGTTTTTCCCCATGTGCAACTCTGTAATAATGTATAATGACTTCCACATCTAACTTTGTCATTGCATTATTTGGCCCCCTATTATTCGTCCACAATTATTTGCAGTTGTCCTTACTCTCTTAAATAACTTGATCAGCAAACCAGCTCACTTCACTGCTTGCCTCTATTATGAGTATGTCAGACAACACATGTGCCAGAATTAGTTTGAGCACAGACTCTAGAGGAGTTCCACTGATCACTGCCAATCCGTTGTGTGAAATAGCTCTCCTACACTATTAATTCATATATTTAAATTGTCTGTGAAGTCATTGCTTGGTTTTCTTAAAAGCCTGAGGTGAGAAACTTTACCAAAAGCCTTTTGGAAATCCAAGGAATGCACAAGAACTTGGTCATGTTATCCAAATGTACTAAAAAGTTAGGTGACTCCAAGTGTCTTGCAACATTTGCTTCTATTAAAAGGAATTACTATTGTCCCTTCCCAAGTAGACAGTATTCACCCAAAAGTCCACCATTCTTTACTTATTTTTTTCCTTTTTTTAATTATTTTTTTTTTACTTATCCTTTATGATGGCTATTAACAAGTCTAAAGTTCCATAAATCCTTTTGAAAACTTTTTATAAAACTAGCATCCACATTTGCCTCCCTTCAGTCCACAAGTATCAAGTGATTTTTCAGTGAGAGGTTATACATCATAATCAGTATTAATTTTTTTCTTCCCTTGATTTCTTGTTAAACTCTCAAGTCAATATTATCTGATTCTGGAAATGTGGTTATTAGATAAGTAGTATGTGTTAGAAAATGTTACTTTTTTTTTAAAAGGCCAGCATATGTATGTTGCATCCATTTACCTATATGCCAAGGGTTCATATCCTTACAAGCTGGTACAACATTGGGATTACAGGACTAAGTTATTATACCCACTCAGGGAAGCAGAGAAGGGTGCAGAGATAAAGTAAAGACGTCCCCCAGTACAACCCCACATACCCAAAGCCAGAGAGAGAAAAAGATATTATGTCATTCTCTCCTAGCTCCTGTTATTATTATGGCTCTTTAATATGTGTACTAGATACTTTCAGTTATTTTCAATGACAAACCCACTGATAAAGCAGAAAACTAGTTTGAGGCACTAGCTACAGCTAAGAGAGCCTATGTTGCCATGTGGAGATAACTTCACTTTCTATGTATTAATCCTTTCTTTGGTTGAGTTATTTATGGTATTCTGGTGTAATTTGCTGCCTTCAACTGTAATTTATGCATTGAACATTTCTTTATACACACACCTAAACAGGAAAAATTAGATGTACAATTTTTTAGTTAAAAAGATGATAGAGAGTTAAGTGAAATGGTAGTATTTGATCAGACACATTCTACATTTACATGTAAAAGTGAAATGAAATTGCTCTTATTGTAAGTGTATTGCCTTCACAATCTCTTAATGACAAATTCACTGTTTTAGTTGTACTTTCTGTAACAAAGCATGAAAAACTTCCAAGTGAAATCTGGGTCACAATGAAAAAAAATTAGCAAAAATCTAGTTTATGCGATCCTTAAATAAAACTTGAATTTGCAAGTTACAAAATGTCTTGGGTTTGTTTATAGAATTGATCGTGGAAAGGGGAGAAAAAAGCAAGTTTTGATTACCTTAACCAAAAGCAAGTTTGTATCACTCAGTAGACTACAATAAACTTCCTACATTGCCTCAGAAGTGTGATAGAAAATGAGTTTTCTCATCAGTTATGTTTTTCTAAAAATGCCCTATTTAGAAATATAAGAAGCTCATGGGGTGGTGGATGATTTATAATCACATATATTTGTTCTGAATTGCAGCTTTGTGATTGTATTCCATGACCTTAAGTATCAGTTTGCTAGGATTCACTTTAGAGGTAGGCTTTCGCTCATTAGGCAGAGGATTTTTAAATCTGGTAGTTGATTTCAGGTTTAAAGTACTCAATTTTGCAAAGGGTGAATAGGTAAATCTCTAAGTAATCCTGAAGGCTGAGTTTGACACATTAATTATATAATGATGTAAAATTGTTGCCGGTGGCAGCTCTGAAAGAAACAACATAGTGGGTGTAGCTAACAGAAAGGCAAAATTACAGCTGTAAATCCCTTGAAGGGTGTTTGTTTGTGTTTTTTTTGTTTGTTTTGTTTTGTTTTGGGTTTTTTTTGTTTGTTTTTAATTGGAAACTTCACAGCACAAAACTACTGTGACATTTACCCTATATACCCACATACATATATGCATGTTTGGATTTTTAAAATTGGGTGTATGTAGTAGTCACAAAGTAAATGAAATTGAAAAGTAGGAAAAAATATACAGATAATACTTTATCATATTCAGACTGTATTAAGGATAGATGTTTCTGTAGCTATACTGGTTGAAAATCATAATCAAAGAAACATGTTAGTGCTTACTTTATTTCAGTGTTTTATGTAAATGTATGACATCTGTAAATGAGCTGTAAACAGAGTGAATTTACTAACCTTTACTGTATGAACATACCAGTGTCAAGACTAGTTAATGCTTCAAATAAAAAAATAAGAAAAGTTGAAAGCAAAGTTCCATGACAGTCCAAAGATCAATACTGTCTTAAAAGCCAGCAAGAATCTTGAATACTCTAAAAAATGCTAGCCTATAATATTGTATTTTTAACTATTACATTTTTTGTGTTTGGAAGCTGTACTTTTCTCCATATTTGTACAGTCCCTAACAAAATGAAATTTCACTGTGCATGTGCTTCTTGTGTGTGCGCGCTTGTTTGTAACTACACTTAAGATATACATTGTTGATATTTTGGGAAAGACTTTTTACAGTAGAACAACCTCTATCTCAGATCTATTTATTAGCATGAAAAAGAAAATATTTACACTTTTACCTGTGTTTTCAATATAATAATTTATCCTTTTATATGTTTGTTAGTGTTCAGCGACAGAAAAACAGAAAGTATTATTTTACTTAAAGTTTTCTCTAAGAAGAACTCTTAAACCTGCCTAAATATTTCTGGAGAAATGAAATAGCTAATCAAGGCCAAATACAGTGCTTTGGACTTCCCAGACCACTGTGGAGTTTGATTATCAGTTCATGGGCAGGGCTAACACAAAATATAGCAGTTCCGATTCGGAAATGCACTCCTCTGCATTAAAATTTAGGGCATTTGTTCCTATCTATATCTACTGAAAGTCTAGCCTAGGGTTTTGTACATGAAGAAACAACAAGAAAGAAAAGTTCTTTTGCACTTTTTAGCTGCTGAGAGAAGGTACAAAAATAGCAGATCATTCATACCTTGTTCTGAAACATTCTCCCATATGTCTTAGTAAGACAAAGATCAATATGAAGTATGCTTAACAGGTGATTAATCCTTCTTGTTCCCTGTTTTCTGAAACAAATTTTAGAGCCCTAAATGCTCAGTTAACTGTGGGGTTTTTTTACATGCACAAGACTACAGAAAATAAAATTTGTTTTTAATTGTCCAAGTACCTCTTGTTCCCATTGAAGTACTTTCTTTCCTCCTTCACCACCTATCAGGACACTGATAAAACAAATTGAATTTTAGGATTAAAGGGAAATGAAGGGTCAGAAATAATACTGTGTGCATAATCTGACTGCTTATGCAGCCCAAGCTGTGTAAATAAATCAGCAAATTCCAAGTCTTTGAAGAAAAGAAAACAACAAACACTGTCTATATATATCCTATATTTGCATGGATAACTCATTCACAAAAGCTTGTCTTCTTTTGGGTCCAACACGACAACAAGGAAACAGCCATGTAGCTGCTCACTCAACTTCCCCCCCCCCACATACACTCACAAACACTCTGGGATAAGGAGGACAAAGGCTGACTGGAAGCTTATGGGTCGAGACAATGGGCAAGGAGAGTTCTTCACCAATTAAGGTCACAGGCAAAACAGACTCATCTTGGGAAAAATAATAATTTAATTTCACAGTAATCAAATGCACACAGGACACAGACAACACACAGAGCAGCACTTACATATGTTACCCCACTCCTCCCTTATTCTCAGGCCCAAATTGCTTTGTTCCTGGTTTCTCTCTCTCCTTCCCTCCAGTGGCACAAGGGGACAAGGGATGGGGTTTAGAGTCAGTTCACAGGCTGGTGGTTCCTGGGGCTCCTCTGTCCTCAGGAAGGATTCCTTACAGTCCTTCCCTGCTTCCCCATGGAAGTCCCTCCCATGGGAGAGTTCTCCACCAACCTCTCCTTCATGACTCCTTCCCACAAGGTCAGGAGCTGCTCCAGAGCAGGCTTATCACAGAGTAACAGGAACAGTCACCTCCCCTGGCTTCAGGGTCTTTCACAGCTGCATAATCCAAATCCACTGGCAACAAATCCAAGTTGACCCCTCCTGGCACCTTCAGGGAATGTTCCACCACATTCCTCCACGAGTGCAGGGGGACAGCTGCCATCTCGCCATGGGTTACAGGGAAATTTCTGCTAGGGCACCTCAACAACCACGGGCACCCTTCTGCCTCTCCAGCTCATCATTTTTCCTGCTTGCTCTGCTCAGATCTTACACCCATTCCTTCATATATTAATCACAGAAGTGCATCTGTTGTCTCTCTCTAATGGCTCCTTGGCTGGCTGCTGGAGCAAGCTCTTTCACTTCTTGTCAGAGCCACCTTATGGGGTTCCTCCCCCACTACCAAAACACCCTCCAGACAAAACCAGCACAAAGCTATTGTCTGTCCAGCAAACACCTAAGAACAAAAGGGAAAATGAAGTTAAGTGCTTTCTGGGAAGGTTGGTTTGTTTTTCAGTGGGAATATTAGCTCAGTGTGAGACCACCCTTCAAGTTAGATCACTGACTTGGGTGTCAGGTAAGTCTTTCTAGCAAGATATACCAATGCTAACAATAGGATAGAGGACTGCAGATTGGTAGTAAGCATCATGCAGAAGCTGGCAGGAAGAGGCAGTTTCCCTTCCCAAACCTAGAAGGCAAGTGTGACATACTGTGAGGTAGCAGACCTAGCAGGAGTGCAGGGAGGAGGTCAAGATGGGAGCAGTTAATTAAGTTAAAAAATGAGATTGGGAAAACAGTCATCAAAGTAGCACTATCTCAGACCAAGAGATTCAGCTCAGAAATAGTACCATGGCACAAAAATTAAACAGTTAGTCTGGAGAACTACTTGGAAGTGCTGTTTAGTGTCTGTAGTTCAGATTTAGTGCTTCCACAGAAGCACTGATAAGCTAGAGCCTCTTCGAAATCAGTGTGTGATAAATATGTTGTTGGAGTTTTAAAACAAACCAAATCACTTAGTTCATGAAAGAAGATGATTCATCTTTGCTATTGACAATCTTGTTTATCTAGCATAGGTGTGGCAAAATATCATGTGCTACAGTCACTTAAATGCACGAGAAAAAGTGATGTTTGTTTATTTTTCAAAAATATATGTGATTGGACTTTTTCTTGTTCTTATTAATGTATCATATCTGTTTCCTTTATCTGTTTTATTAATTCCTGCTATTACTGCTATATTGGGGTTTTTTTCTCTCTTTTGTTTTCACAAAAAAGATAAATTCTTCAAGTGTCATGTTATGTATAACTCATCTATAAGGTCTTAAACTTTTCTGCATACTGTGTAACATGAATTTGTTTCATAGGACTAATTTTTTCCCCTTTACATTTCCAGAGTGGTTCTGTGGCAGCTATAAAATCTCTTATATGGAAAATTTATTTTATAAATTAGACTGGTGAACCTGTTAGCCGTAAGAGACAGGACTTGCAGAATTCAGATGTGAACAAGAAACCAATGTTAAGATATGCTCTGGCATCATGCATCATAAAATGGGGGAGCAGTACTCAAAAATAATACTGATGAAAAGAGAGAATTAGTGTCAAGTATAGTTAGGATGCACTTCAAGCTTTAAAATTTATTACATTAAGAAACATGGTACTTTTTAAAAGTAAGGACTTACACAATTTTCACTGATGAGAGCAGTATAAAAGATGGAGATCTCTAGTGAAGTTTAAATAATATATAAACTAACATCAACAAAATAATTTTTGGAGAAGACTTTTCTTTGTTTTTCGGCACATGTGAACAGAAGAATATGGAAAAAATGGCTTCAAGTTATACTAGGAGAGGTTTGGATTGGATATTAGGAAAAAAATTCTTAATTGAACAGGTCATGAAACACTGGAATAGGCTGCTGAGGGAAGTGGTTGAATCACCTTCCCTGGAGGTTTTTAAGGCACATATAGATATGGTGCTTCGGAACATGGTTTAAGCATTGGACTTGGTACAGTTAGTTTAATGGTTGGCAGAGTTAGGTTATGGTTTGGCTTGATGATCTTGAAGGTCTTTTCCAAACAGAACAATTCTGTGATTCTCTGAGTCTGAAACAGTGCACAGTAAACTGTTTTTCAGGTTAGTGTTGCTCATGCTGTGAACCTAATAGTAAGGCCTGTCCTACTGCCCATCAACTATGTGTTGAGACATCGGTTCATTCAACAGAACACATCAGAAGTCAATCCTGATCACCAAAGAAGAAAGTAAAACATAGCTATCATTTTTTTTTTTTTTTTAATTTTTAAACAAAAAAGTTAAATTTAAAGGCACTGCATAATATTCTATATAGTTATAAGTTTGGGTGAGAGTAACTGTCTGCCTTTGATTGTTGTGAATATTTGGAGTTCCTTGAAATGATAAGACATTACAAATTTCAGATTCTTTCTGGTTAGAAATCAGTGTTCAGTTTAGGTATATGTTACATGCTTGACAGGCACCACTGGGGAGTATTTAATATAAACTAATTCATAAGTGGTCCATTAGGGTCAGACTTCATGATGACTCCTGAGAGATGTATGCATTTATGTCTTTGCCGTTTACTCGCTCAGCTTTCTGACCTGTTGGGAATTGAAAGCTATAAATTCTCCAGGTAGCTGTTGGTAGTCAATGAGAATGTGAGATGACTGTGGTAGAATGTTGTTCTTCAACCTATCCACAGCAGATGGACCCCACTCTTCCTTTCAGAATTGTATCAGTTTTGATCATGGGTTGACTGTGTTGTTGAGAAGAGGAAGAACTGTACTAAATCATGTTGATCCTTGTTATGAGACTAGACCCTTTCTAAAGTTTGTATTGTTGTATGTAATTAGCATTTTGCCTCTTCCAAAATACCATACCACACCCATCTTCTGTCATCTTTATTGATAACTTGCTAGCTCCAGAGTGGTAGTTTTGCTAATGATGAATTAAACTACATCATATTCCAAACAATCTGAGCTGCAAAAAAGTTCATACTGAGATCCAAATTTCATCTGTCATTTGTAACTATTTCCTGAAGGGGCCTGGCATTTTCTCCAGGACAAGCTGCTCTTTACAGCCTATGTGATAAATGTGGTATAAGTCAATTAAATAAAAAACAGGAGTGAGATGGACAATCACAGAAATTACAGTTTAATGGTGCTTAAGTCATCCGAAGTATGCTAGATGAGAGAAGTATTAACTATTAAAATGTAAATTGCATACTGTTACAGAAACAATTCAGTATAATATTGGATACGCAACTGTGTAAGTAATTTTTTTTCAATTAAGTAACAAATAATGAATAGGATAAAATGGAAGGGAGAAACCTCTTAACACTTTTCAGAGATTTTGGAAGAAGTGAATCTATTGGAGATGAAAGCTCACTGATGCCAAAGTCAAAAGTGGCTGAAATTATGAAAATCAAAATAAGAATGGCATCAATTTTAGGTCCAGTTTTCCCATTTTCAGCTTCTACTTATTTACCATTATGAACTTATTACATGCTTTAAAGGACTTTTTTTTTCAGCAAGATTTGTCCCAAACTGTCTGCCTGTAGATCAAAATCTCTTTGACTTTCTCATTAGAGGAAGTATGAAGGATTTTCTTAGTATTTCAGTATGTAACAAGTTTCTCATACCTCAGATCATCCCCATGAGCCTTTTTTTGGTCCTTCAGCACTTTATAAGGTGCAGCTGCAGAAACGACCATACTGTTGTATAAGTGATCTTGCAAATAGCTTTATACAGGTCACCTTTTCCCTGGAATTTAAGTAGATCCTGTTTCATTCCTGATTTACACCTGAAATCAAGTTGTTTTTTCGGTTGCTTCATTATACTGTAAGCAAGAATCACCTGGTTATCCATCCTTAAGTACTTCCCAGACAGTTTTAGAGGACTCACTTTTATTTTTTACTGGTATGACACATTCTTGATTTATATGAATGAGATATACCAAATGATATACACATGTATGTGTCTCAGATGTACCCAGTTTACCAAAGAATATTAATTACGTTGTAAAATTGCCTCTCATTAGAACTAACATGCCACTGGCTTTGTGTCAAATGCAGTTACCACTTTTTTTTTTTCTTTTTTTTTTTTTTTTTCCCTAGGTAGCTCATATAAACATCCAGAGTTATGTGCAAAATAGTGATTTTTTTCTTTCTTTCTGCAGGACCATATTAAAATATTTCAAGTTGATTATTCCTACTTTACAAATACATTTTGAGGTCTCTAATTGAGAACATATCAATCTTGGCATAGGTTACAGTACTGCAGAGACAGCAAACACTGCCAATGCTATTATGTTTATTTTAGTATTTAACATAAATGGTTCTAGATAATTTAGGGAAGCTGAAAAGAGGAAAAGATGGTTTCTATTTTCCCATCCATTAAAAAATGAAGACATCAGCAACCTACATATCCTGCAGTCTGGAAATCTAAGAGACAAAGATGCCATAGACAGGCTGCTGTTTCTTTTATCAGAATTCTACTAATATTCATATGAACTATCTCTTAATAGTTAAAATAAATTAAGCCTACCTTTTCCCATCTGAGAATTGAGAAGAGCCATTAAGGTTCTTTATTTATAAAGTAAAATAATTGTTGAAGATCAGCAAAGTAACTTGGATAGAGAGATTACAATTGATTCAGATCTATAGATCTGCTGTTGTGGATGTTATTTTCAGACTAGAGCTATGACACTGTCACTGTTTTAAAGATCCTACAATTTGCATTAGAATACAAGTTTCTAGCCTGGCACAGGCTCAGCCTGAGCAATTTCATTGATTGTTTGTTACTATTTAAAATGCAGTTCTTAGGTAAAAAAACCAATGATTTATTTTGTCCTTACAAAGGCTTGTAAAGCCAGAAAAAAAAAAAAAAAAAAAAGTAACTATGCCATTTTTAGATGCATTAATTCTTGCTGTTTCACCTTCAGTACTAGAGTTGTAAAAGAACACTTTGCTTTATTATACCTTTATCAGTTGATATATGTACGTCAAACTCAAGCAGGTTAATTATTGATCTCCATGACACATTTCTATTACGTATCTAAAAGAGATGATAAATTTTCATTATCTCTGGAGTTTTTTGCCTACATGATCCAATAACTGACCTACATAACAAGCAAGAATACAGCAATTCTACTGTTAATTTACTGAGAGGAAAATATTTGTGAAACTGAATGCATTTATGGCAAATGAGAAAACTCTTTTATATAGCAGTGTGTCTAATCAACTGTGTGGTTAGTTAGATGAAGAAAGAATTCCCTACTTAGCTAAAGAAAGATAAAGCAGAAACTAAATAGAGGGTCTATACATTGATGTATTTCTATGACATGATGGACTTGATGGATAGACAGCTTGGTGAATTAGCTGTATGGTCATACTCAAAGAGTAGTGTCACCGTTTGCCACTTTTTGTGCCTGATGAGAGCAGCCTGTCCTATCATATTAAGAAGGCTTTCTACCTCTTTCCTGCATAAGGAGAACATATGGTGTGTGCACATGTGTATACAGGGGTGAGAGTGCATGTCACCATTTGACTCAGGCCCGACAGCAATGCTCTCGATCCCCTCCCCCTTCCACCCAGGTAGGGAAGGAGAGAGAGAAAAAGAGAATTGGCTGGATTACAGTTACAAAAACATTCCAGTGTCTTATCAGCCTAGCAGAACACACAATTGCTAATTAAAAGAAAGCTTACTGAAGAAAAAAAAAAAATCAGTAAAAGGAAAATTGGCTTAATCCTGGCTCAAATCAGGACAAGTAGCAATCAACATCATGATGTCTGAATGGAAACCAGTCATGAGTGGCATTCCTCTGGGATCTGTCCTGGGACCAGCTATATTTAGCATCTTGGTGGTGACATGAACAATGGAATTGAGTGCCCCCTCAGCAAGTTTGTAATGATACCAAGCTCTGTGGTGTGGTGAACGTGCTTCCCACAGGGAAGGAAGGGATACCATCCAGAGAGACCCTGACAGGCTGGAGAGGTGGGCTCATGCTAACCTCATTACATTCAACAAGACCAAGTGCAATGGTCAGGGCAATCCCAAGCACACTTACAGGCTGGGCAGAAAATGGATTGAGAGGAGCTGTAAGGAAAAGAACATGTGGGTGTTGGTCATGAGAAGCTCAACATGAACTGGCAATGTGTGGTTGCAGCCCAGAAGGCCAACCATGTCATGGGCTGCATCAAAAGAAGTGTGGCCAGCAGGTCAAGGGAGGTAACTCTCCCTCTCTACTCTGCTCTCATGAGCCCCCACACGCGATACTGCCTCCAGTTCTGAGTCCCCAGCATAAGAAGGACAATGGACCTTCTGGAGCAAGTCCAGAGGAGAGCTACAAAGATGATCAGAGGGCTCGAGTACCTCTCCTACAAAGACAGGCTGGGAGAGCTGGGGTTGTTCAGCCTGGATTAGAGAAGGCTGAAGGGAGACCTTATAGCAGCCTTCCAGTACCTGAAGGAGGTCTGCAAGAAAGCTGGAGAGGGACTTTTTATAAGGGCATAGTGATAGGATGAGGGGAAATTGGTTTTACACTGAAAAAGGCAGTGAGATATTATGAAAAAAATCTTTTCCTGTGAGGTTGGTGAGATACTGAAACGGGTTGCTTAGAGAAGTTGTGGACATTCCCTTCCTGGAAGTGTTCAAGGGCAGGCTGAATGTGGCTCTGGGCAAGATGATCTAGTGGGAGGGTGTCCTTGCCAGTGCAGAGAGGTTGGATCTAAGATGATCTTCCAACCCATTCTGTGAGTCTATGACATAAGGCTTTTTTTGATCAACTGTGTAGATAGCACATTGAAAATTTTCTCAAATGCATCTCACTGTCAACAAGATGGTCTTCCAATAGATATAGGGGAAGATATTTAAGAAAGTGTAAACATTTGACCATTTTCTTAAATAAGAAAAATTTCCATTGAAATCTTGTTTGTTTCAGTTAACATATACTGCAATGTGATGAACACTTGACTCCATCCAAAACCTGGATTTTCCAGAATTATATTGATTTTCTGCTTTTTTTGGTTTTATTAAATGGTTGGTGTACCCAAAATGTAGTAAGCAGCGCTATGTTTAAGCAGACCTTTGATAACAAGGTGCTGTGGTAAAACAATGACGTTGAAAATGAATCTATTCTGTGGCGGTTGTTCCCAAACAGGTAAGGGTTTGCATGTTGCCATATGGCATTATGTAACACCTTCTATTTACTTTGCTATATGTTGATAGAATTGATTCAGTTTACTTCAGCTACTGGTTGAATTTGCTTAGCCTGAGAACACTACACAATTATTATTTTTGGATTTAAGGTTTTTTTGAGGTTAACAAGGGGTTTTTTGAAGTTCAGCAAGGCCAAGTGCTGGCTCCTGCACTTGGGCCACAACAACAACATGCAGCGCTACAGGCTTGGGGAAGAGTGGCTGGAAAGCTGCCTGGCAGAAAGGGACCTTGGGCTGCTGATTGACAAGCAGCGGAATATGAGCCACCAGTGTGCCCAGGTGGCCAAGAAGGCCAATGGCATCCTGGCCTGTATTAGAAATAATGTGGCAAGCAGAACCAGGGAGGTGATTGTCCCTCTGTACTTGGCATTGGTGAAGCCACACCTCAAATACTGTGTCCAGTTTTGGGCACCTCAAAACAAGAGAGAAATCAACGTTCTGGAGTGTGTCCAAAGAAGAGCAATGAAGCTGGTGAAGGGCCTTCAGAACAAGTCTTATGAGGAGTGGCTGAGGGAACTGGGGCTGTTAGTTTGAAGAAGAGGATGCTGAGGGGAGACCTCATCACTCTCTACAACTACCTTAAAGGACGTTGTAAAGAGGTCAGTGGTGGTCTCTTCTCAGAAGTAACTGGTGATAGAACAAGAGGAAATGGCCTCCAGCTGCACCAGGGAAGGTTTAGATTAGACATTAGGAAGAACTTTTTGACTGAAAGGGTTGTCAGGCATTGGAACAGGCCACCCAGGGAAGTGGTTGAATCACTATCCCTGGATGTGTTTAGAAGTTGTCTGGACGTGGTGCCTGTGGATATGGCTTAGTGCTGGACTTGGTAGAGTAGAGTTAACAGTTGGACTCAGTGATCTTGAAATTCTTTTCCAACCTAAGCAATTCTGTGATTCTGTAATACTTTTGCTGTACCCACTCTTTCACAGAAGTTTCAAAAAGATTGCATTATCTTTTTCACTGTTCTAATAGTCTTTAGTGAACTGGACTAGTTAACACATGCTGCAACTGAGAACACCTGAAGAGCTTCCTTTACTGTTAAATTTTACAGAGTACGCCCAAAAGATGCAGCAGGGTGGCACTTGCAGTTGTCTTCCCCAAACGAATCTGGTGAAAATGTTTACTACCACTATTCTGAAACCTTTTAAATTGGGGGAGGGGGAATTTACAATGGAATTTACAATCTTAGAAGGTGTTATTGATCATAGTATTGCTTGCATCAAATTGTTTTGGCTCTGCCTGCCTCTAAAAGCACTTGTCGCATTGAGTTCTCATCTGTCTGTTGTCAGTTCCCTTCATTTCATTAAGGTGCTGCCTTCAAGCTAAGGACAGGGAAGAATGTTGCAGTGCAGTCTGATTCCTTTACAACCAGCATCACTAGCTCTTTGATAGTGGGCTCTTAATGGACTGTCATGCCCTGATCTTATCCATGAACCTTCCCTGATCGAAATAAAATATCACAGAAAGGATTAAAATATGCTGTGGATATTACAAGTTTCAGTGATGAATGCAGGTGAAAAAAAAAAGCAAGTTGTAGTTTGCCATCTTCTATTTGAAACAACTATTTATTGAAAATATATTTAAATTCAGAGAGAATTTTTTATGTACTTGGAATAGGTCAGTATGTAGGAATAGCTGATTTTCAGTGTCAGATATTTCTTCACAATAATAACCAGGGAAGACTTACAAATGGTCAATTGTCAGTTACAATTTCAGAAATTTTGGCCTCTTGCCCACAAATGTTTTAGCAAATGCAGGTTTTCATTCCTGTGTATGCCTAGTGAGACACAGAATTGTGCAGTTAAGGCAAAAGTGTTGAACAGAAAATATAGCAGTCATTTCTTAACAAGTTATCTGGAATGTGTAGTTTAGCAAATTAAAGACTCAGAATACTTCTGTTACTGGCCATCAAATACTTCCAGAATGCAGGCTTTCTATTCAGACCAAACTAGCCATTTTGGTTCACTGCTGTACATAAAGAATTCACTTTTACTGTCATCATGCAAATAAGACTTTAATTTCAATATAGTCTTATTGAAAGTCTTACTTACGTATATAAAGAACTTCAGGTAAGTATGAAGCATGTAAATCAGTATGTTGAAACTTTACATCTACAAGGACAGGAAGGGTGGCCAAGGTCCAATAGATTTCACGAGGTAGAAATACACATCTGTTTTCCTATTTCCACATTGAATAATTCTGTAAAGTCCAGTCTTAATAGTTTCTTATTTCTTGTGGCAAAATACAAAACTGGTATGCTGCCAATGTTTTTCTGTTTTTTTTCCTCGTTTGGTCTGACCTGTCTCATAGTCCTTATCTGAACTATTGCCTTTGATTCTGATCTACCTCACCTATTTTCCTTTTACTCTCTTCCACTTAGCAAAGATAATAAACAATTAAGCCATAGATGATCATACGAGCCATCTACTATTACTTGCTGAGGCTGCCAGGATTTGACCTACTGGAACTCTGTCTGTGATAATAGGAAGATGAAAAAAATGAGCCTGATTATTTATTACCTGACATATATTAACAAAAATTAATTGCTTTATTACCTTTTTATGCAATTTCAATTGAGCTTTAAGCAAGCAAAGCTCTTTCCAAGTCAATAAAAATGTAACAGTGAAAATGTATGTAATGTTTGGAATGAGTAAGTATTAATGTAAATAATATTCTTAGTGAATATACTGGTTTTCACTGTAATAATTCAATTTTTAAAAACTAATAAGTGAGTCTTACGTCCACCACTGAAACACTGAGTGATACATGACAACTCTTACAATGAGCACAGTAGTAATGACATTCAAAAAGTACTACCATATCCAAGTCAAAAAGTAAGAAGGAATAGGACTACTTGGTGGGGAATACTTAGACTGGAAAAGTATGTTTTGTCACTAAATTTGAGTCAGGTCATAGTCATTGTTCAATCACGTTCATGTCTTCTTTCAAGTCAGAGCAGCAATATTTGATCTGTTTTCTATATGTGACTTGCTTTGAAAAATCAGATGGATCTGACATCTTCATGGCCTAAGGTGGTGTTTCTTTTTTTTTTTTTTTTTAAAGATAAGCATAAATGCAGTTTTCTAATCCTAAATAAACCACAACTTCTAAGAGTTATCTTGCCATTATCTGTCATTTTCTTCCCACTTCATTTCATCCTATTTCCTGAATTTCCTTACAAAAGAGCTATGGCTATGATTTCCTCTTACTGTACAGCAGTGTCTGAAAATACAGAGAAGCAATATTTTGTTTCTTTTTCTGTCCTCCATGTTTCCAACACACTCTTTTTTGTTTTGTTTTGTTTTTTTGTTTGCTACAAAAAGCTCACGTGAAAAAGTTCATGATGCAAAAATTCATCCAAGCTCCAAATTTTGGGGTGTGTGTTTGATGTCCAATTAGTGGAAGTGAAAAGTTAGGTTTAATTTTAGTTTGTGATTCTATATCAGACTAGAAGGCAGAAACAACTTATTTTGCAATAGACCTCATGAGACTGTGATACATGTAAACTGTTCAGGAACAAATATTGGCACCAGTGATGTGAGAAGAAAATTACCCATAACTTGCAAGGATGAACAGCTCTTAATCTGTATTAGAAAGTCATATGTATGACTTCCTGTCGATAACTTTGCTGGAGTTGAATCTCGTGTGTGATCTTGTGTGATGGTATTACTGGCAACATGGCCCACCTCTTGGAAACTAAAATTTTACTGTGAGGAAAATTCCTAATGGTTCTCTGTTTCAACAGAGGTGAGCTAAGAACAAAATTGTGTTTCTACCCTTTTTATCATCCTTTTTATAGATTACTTTCATAACATTAGAAACTGAAGAAAAAGTACAGGGTAAAGTCTTAGCATCCACATTTATTTTATCCATCTTAACACTGTTTCTAGCAATTCAGAATTCAGAGAATATGAAGGTTCCTTCAAATGACATTTTAAACATTTTCTGCCTTATGGACTACCACAAGTATAAAATCCTTGTTCATCATGAAGAATATTCTGAAAGTGATGAAAAATTCTGACAACCTGTCATTGTCAGGGTCCATGACAGCAACTGTGATACGGAAATATGCAATGCAGCAGCTTCCAGTGTAAACAAGAATTCATCTTTGATGTATTGAGCATGTTAATCATTATCCAAATAGCAATTCCACAGTAATGCAGCTGGAAGAGGCCTGAAAAAAGGAGTCCACCTACTATTAAAGTAATTATTGATTGAAGGTTAATGTTGTGTGTCTGGGAGATCACTTCTGGTAATCAAATGAGCTCAGAACTGAATGAATGACTAAACTGTTTGGCTAGATGTCTGTTTTACTCAATACAGGATATCAGCATTGATTGTTTAAAGTAATCCAGGACCTACAAAGATTTTATGCTCCAAAAGCCACAACAGTATGTCAACTGGAAATTGTCATATACTCACTCTTACCTACCAGAATAATTTTTTAAAACCTTTATCACATTCAAGCTGTGAACTTTTATTACTTATTTTATTTTGAAGACGGTTTCACCTGTTTTTTATCTTTGAGCAGACTTATTTATATACTATTACTGGGGATTATTATATTGTGATATTAATACAAAAAAAGAATGACAAGGTTGCATAAAGATTCCTGAGGGATGGTGATATGGATGTAGCCCTGGGAACATGCTTGAAGGAATGGAAGACTGAAGTCTTCTGGGGCCACAGGCTGCAACTATGGAGAGCATTTGGGTAAGAGCCAAGCCAAGCAGTGAGCACATAGCACAGGAAGCACAGGAAGGCTGCTAAAAAGAGGCAGCAAATGTGGAGACAGGTTCCCAGTGTGACAAAATGAGAACATTTTCTTAGGAACACAGACTGAATGTGCACAGTTTACTGAAGCCCAAGGAAACCACTAATTTGCTGAAATGAAGGTGAGACTGGGGGTGAGAACTTACAGTGCTGTGGCACAATGGGAAAGGTATCAATTTTATTTCTCTTCTGTCCTGCTGGTCAGTTGGAGTTTTCTTCTTGGAGTTTTTCTTTTAAAAGTACAAAGGGAAGAGGAAGATCTATAGTTTTAAGCACATAAATTAAAAGACTGTGGTCCCTAAATGCTCAAGGATAATACAAGAGTTAATACAGTGTTTCACAGCACAGAAATGAAAAGCCCAATTAAAATCTGCATAACGTAGGTTGTGTAAATATCATACCAGTCTAAGAGCTGACTGTGTCAACTTGTCAGCTGATACCTCCTTTGCTCTGGTACATTCTCAGTGGAATGACAATTCATTTATCTGTTTTTCTGGCTTAGCCTGACCTTTATTCCTCAAGGGCCAAAATGAACCATGGTCCAATCTTCTAGAAACATCAGCAGTGAATGCCTTGTGTGTTACTGTTAACAGAATTTGAAATCAATTATTCCAGAGAAAGCATGCAAACAAGCAATTTCAAATGAATAGTTTTGTCCTGTCTTCTTGTGTGGCCTGAATTTGAGCTTTTAAACTATATTATACTAAAAAAAGTGGCAACTTAGAGATGACAGCAAGCACGATTTTTTCCCCTTATCTTTTGTGGCAATGCTAACTAGTATATGCAATATGAATTTCGTTTGCTGTGTACCTTCTGATGAGTTTAATTGTTTCATGACATAATTTATAGAACACTAAACATTTGCCTGTCTGAATAAAGAAGCTATTTCTATTTGCATGGTACTGAAACCTTCTCTCAAAAATGCCGAGGACAATCAACAAGCTAATAAGACTAGGACTGTATGTCAGTTCTTCTTGTAATTTAGATCAAAAACTGCTGATAAATATAGGCGAAAATCTTTAATTAAATGTAAACATTCAAAGAAGAAAAAGAGATAAGAAATTAGTATAAAATAGAAATGAAAGGAAAGGAAGAAAGAAAGTCTGAATGGAAATTGCTGCAGCCAAGATGATTGTATAGGAGACAGAAATGCACTGTGTTAATGTCTATCGATTCAAGCACAATAAAGTTTCTCATGGATAGTTTACAGAGCTATATAAAGATTTTCCAATGGACTAAGTAGCCAGATTTATTCCTCAAAAAGTGTCTACATTGACCGTCATCTCTCCTTTGCTGTACTTTCTTGGTCAAATATCTGGTGTCAGATACCAATTTATATGAACAGCCTCAGAAATTCATTTGCTTTCACTTCTCTAAAACAATCTATTCAGTTTTCATCATAAAGGAACAACGTTATAAATATCAGAAGGTACTCCAAGGAACATTTTTGATGTCTGAGCATGTTCTCTAGCATAAAGTTTTATGTTCATATTATTCTTTTTTTATTTATGTGCTTATATAATGTAACATCAGTACATTTTTTAGAACAACCTCAATCATAATTTTAAAAGTAGTTTGTGTTTTTAACTTTCTAACTTTTTGACTTCTTAGACGAGAAAGGAAAGAAAATGACATTTGAAAATATTGACACTAGCACTGAACTTGGCCACTCCCTTCTCCTTGCTGCATCTAGTAACTGGCTACCATGGCTTCATGCTTCCCAACATGGCCTATATTTTCACTCATTTCCTTTCTGCTTTCATCACTGCAAGTTACTCCCCTCTTCTCCCTCTTACTCAAGGCAATTATGGATCATACTGCCTGCCTTACTTTCATGTGAGCACTCTCATAGTGGAGAAGAGTTTCTGCCATGAGTAGTGGGCTGGTTCTGCAGCTGAACATATATGAGAACAAAAACAAGCAGAAATTGAAGAGAAAGTAGTTGTGATGATACCTAGAAACTCCAAACAAAGAACATTCACTTATAGGTAGTATTAGCACACTAAATAAGTTATCTTAATTTAGATAAATTTTTTATGTCTTTACTAATACGATGACTTTTTTAGTATAGGAATGCTTCACAACCAAGTCTTAGCAAAATAGTATATGAATTTGTAGAAGAAATAGGAGAAACGTCTGTTGATTTATTTATATTTATTTATTTTTTTAATTTTAAAGTTAAAGATAGCTTTTTATTAACATAAATTTGTCTGTGTTCTGTTTTCTATGGAAATTTTTCCACATAGACAACTGTAAAACTAAGGTTCTTGTATTTTATGCATGCAGGCTTCCGCCTGTTACATACATATTTTTTGCACTATGATATGTTACTAATTTCTCAAGATACTCTACCATATTATATAACAACCTAAGGGTTCCATCATTACTCTGATACATGACATTCATTTTGCTGATTTGTGAATGGTGTGCTTACTACAGCAGTGTGAATCATAAAATCATTAAGATTGGAAGGAACCTTAAAGATCATCAAGTTCCAACCCCCCTGCCATGAGCAGGGAACCCCACCACTAGATCAGGTTGCACAAAACCTCCTCCAACCTGGCCTTAAAAACCTCCAGGGATGGGGCATCAACAACCTCCCTGGGCAACCCATTCCAGTTCCTCACCACCCTTATAGTGAAGAATTTATTCCTAATATCTAACCTAAATCTTCCCTCTCTCAGTTTAAAACCGTTACCCCTGGGCCTATCACTATCTTCTCTGATGAAAAGCCTCTCCCCAGCTTTCCTGTAGGCCTCCTTCAAGTACTGGAAGACCGCTATAAGCCTTCTCTTCTCTAGGCTGAACAGCCCCAGCTCTCTCAGCCTGTCTTCATAGCAGAAGTGCCCAGGCCTTTGATCATCTTGGTGGCCCTTCTCTGGACCCTCTCCAACATGTCCATGTCTTGTGCTGAGGGCTCCGGAGCTGTACACAGTATTCCGGGTGGGGTCTCACCAGAGCAGAGAGAATCAAGAACAGATTTTAAACAAGGACATAAAAGTTAATTTTTGTGTGGTTGTTGGTGGTTTGTTTTGGTTTGGTTTGTTTTGTTTTGTTTTGTTTTTTGTTTTTGTTTTTGTTTTTATACAGTACAGTTATCCTGTGGCAATTTCTCTGTGTTCTTGAGCAGTCTATTTAAACATGCAGTGTGTGATAGGAAGTTGAACAGAAATGTGATTAGTTTTCCTCAGTAAGTGGTAGGAGTATCTGAGAGGGCACATTCGGTATAGACAAGACATGGACCTGTTGGAGTGAGTCCAGAGGAGGACCACAAAAATGATCAGAAGTCTGGAGCAGCTCTCCTGTGAAGAAAGGCTGAGAGAACTGAATTTGTTCAGCCTGGAGAAGAGAAGATTCTAGGGAGACCTCATAGCAGCCTTCCATTATCTGAAGGGGGCCCACAGGAAAGCTGGGAAGGGACTTTTTGTAAGGGCTAATGGTTTTACACTTAAATAAGGTAGATTCAGCCTAGATATAAGGAAGAAATTCTTTACTGTGAGGGTGGTGGAACACTGAAACAGATTGCCTAGAGAGGCAGTAGATGCCCCATCTCAGGAAGCATTCAAGGTCAGGTTGGATGGGGCTGTGAGCAACCTGATCTAGTTGAACATATCCCTGCTTGTTGTAGGGAATTTGGACTAGATGGCCTTTAAAGATCCTTTCCAGCCTGAACTATTCTGTGATTCTGTAAGAGCATCTTTTCAGCAGATAAAATTCTTCTCTCTGAGTAGCACATTTCTTGCACATGCCTTGTGCAAGGACAGAACTCTGGGCTGAGGGAGTTGCAATTTCCAGACAGGGGATGAATGGAAGACAAACCCCTTGAGACCCCCCAGGTCAGCACAGGAGGGAGTGTTAGATATGTAAACTGTCTTCCCAAATTTGAAATTGATAAATCTTAATCTCTCATAGTATGAGAATAAACTCATCTTTCTTCAAAGACAGTTTTGAAAATGATCAGTTATTATGCAGAAAGAGCTTTCTGATCTGTGACACCCCTTTCACATTTTGTGTATGATACAGAGGTATCGGTCATTTAATATCAGTAGCAAAGAGTTGTTACTATGAGGAAAATTATGAGTAAATGATGAATCAGTGTATCCATGCCTCACATACTGCCTCTACTGTCGTAGGAGAGAATGGCTATGAGAAGACTAAACAAGGAATTTTCTTTTTCTTTTTTCCATTATTAAAAATATTGTTTACTTTAACTTGTAATTCTCACCTACATTATCATTAATTTTATTATTGCTGTGGTATTCTTCAGATATGTTTTTTTTACAAAAAAAAAAAAAAAAAAAAAAAAAATTTTTTGGAGATCACAAAAAAAACACACAAAAAACATGTTTTGGGTTTTTTTTAAAATTTTTTTTTTTAAAAAAAAAAAAAAAAAAAAAAAAAAAAAGCTTTTGGTAGTTCACACAAGAAATGCACCAAAAACATGTATTGCACTTGTCTTGGGGGAAAAAGAGATGTTTTAATGCATGTCGTGCAACAGGGTTATTGATCAAGTAAATTGGTAGAACTTACAGGGACGTGAGCAACTTTATCTCTCTTTGAAGCAAGCTGTTCTTTAGCTAGACGTTGGACAGATGGCTTCTCTTCCAACATGTGTTTTATTGTGGAAAAGCCTAAATTATGTTTGTGGGCATCATATTTATGTATTTATGAAGGTTTTCACCAGGAAGTTAAAATCTGCTTTTGCACATTTGCCTTTGTCTTTCAATACACATGTTATGTCTTAAACAATATTAATAACCTCCCTGCTGTAAGTTCCCTGATGGGTAGAGTTATATTTAACTCTTAGAATCAATCTTCAAGTGAATATTCACTTCCAAAATCTAAATGTACAAGACTTCTGAAGATACAAATTAATAAACATGTAGGTATTGATAGGATTGCTGATTTTGCATAAAAAGGAAATTTAGAGGCCACATGTAAAGTCCGTGTAAGTTGGTGGGAGCAATTAAGCTAATTTGGACTTCACAAACAGTAAATGTTTTGCTGGAGTCTTAAACATTGTCTAGGTCTGTATAAATTCCTCCAGGAGTCCTGTGGTTCCTACTCCTTCTCCTCTCATCAACTGGTAAAAAAAGAAAAGGAAACCTGGAATCCTGTGGAGTGTATTCAGTTTCTTGAAACTGTACCTGTTCAGTTGACTAATTGTTTCTTTTCCACAAATGAATCCTGTTCTGTCTACATAGTTTTATGGCAGTGAGATGCCTAATGAAAAAGAGTAAGAAATATACTAACAAATGGGATTCAAAATTGCCTATAGAATAGGAAGTGAACTGTGAACCATATTTTCTTTTGAAAATACTTAAAGAAGCAGCAGACTCAAGAGAATATTACTGTAGGAATGTGAATAGCTATAAAGCCATCTGTAAACATTAGCACTGAACCTGTTCTTGCCTTGGTTAGATTCTTCTTCTTGACCACTGTGCTTGTAATTGGTCTCACTGTTCAACATTATTTTGTCTGCACTACATTGTTTCCCGAGAAGAGTACTACAGAATTAAGGGCACAGAGACCTTTAGTGAAAATACCTCTTCGAATCTCAAAATGGGAGTAATATCTCACAGCTCAATACTTAGAATTTCTGTCTTGCCATATTAATGAATCTCAGACAATGTCAATGCATCTGTGGAACATGGATCTCAAAAGCTCAAGTGCAGCATAAGTGGACATTTATTTGAGTCTCAGAACCTCATGGGGCCTTTACAGGTATAAATTTGTCTATAAAATTGACAAGCAACCTTGTTTGCCCTCAGGCTTTCTGAAATCTATGAGAATTTTGTAGTGTTTGGGGAAAAAAGCATTTTCATGTATTGCCATTTGTTTAAAATCTATCTGTGGTTTTGTATTCTGTGTACATACTCTCTGTGGTCATGGTATGCAACAGGAATTTAAGCCCACTGGCTATAGATTTTTGTAGCAAGTCAACCATGCTTCTACATTGCTTAGTATTGACCAGTTTATGTTAAATACTTGCCAGTGTGGGTTTTTTGTTTTCTTTTGTTTTGTTTTGTTTTGTTTTTAAGGAATGCTAATGAATAACTATGCAAAACCTTTGCCAAAAGTAACAGAACTTGAAATGTCTTCTCTAATATGAACTCTGCCAGGCTGTTCTGCTTTTCCATATGCTGAAACAGGTTTCTGAAGTTGTTTTGGTATGCAGACTAAGCTTGAATCAAAATGTTCTGTTTTGTTATAATGAAGAGTACAAGGCATCTCTAATAGTCTATCCTCATTGTCTATTTTGGAAAATAGAAAAAATAAACCAAACTGTAGAAAGCAGACTGAGGGTTTTGCCTTGTGTCCTCAAATAAATATTTGAGTATAAATCTCAAGTAATTTATAGGTGTTGACATGCTTCTTTCTTAGGAGCTAAACCTTGTTTAGTAGTCAGGTAGAACTGAATTAACAGGGACTATATGGACAGAAAAGTATTTTCAGTGCTGATGCTTTTATGTGGTAGCTTAAACCTCCTTGAAAATAGTGTCATGTTTTATGTAGCATATTACTAAGTCTGGGTCTTTTTTGGAAACTGTCACAGCAGTTTTTCGAGAAATTTAGTACAAAGTAGATAGAATGGTTGCAGACATAAGCAGACAAGTGGTTTTATTTTTCCGCCTTTCTTTCCCATGACAAAATGTAGTTGAATTTGGAAATGAGGGGAGAAAGCAATGATGATCAACATTTATATGATAGAGATCCTGTCCATTACAGCTGAAACACTAACAATGAAACTTACCAAAGTTATCTTTCATATTGTATTTAAGGCATTGCCTTGTAATCTAGTTGTCTTGGTTTTGCCTCCATCAGAGACATTCTGTATAAGTTTTGGCAAGTAATTTGCTTAGTCTTTGCCTGCATTACACACTTTGCGTCTGTAAAATCATTAACTTTTCTGTTTGGTTTACAACCATTGTATTACAGCACACAGTGCTTGAAAACAAGAGATGTGCTGGTGAAGGACACTCTTCTGAACTGAAACAGTGCAAGTAAAAAAATAATAATGAGATTTCAGTGACCTGGTGCTTCTGCCAGGTCATGAAGCAAATGTGAACTTCTCCCTGAAAAGAACATTCATAAAAACAATGAACCATAACATGTATTTTACAGGGTTCAGAAAAGCTTTTCCTCTCTACTTAGGAGAGGAACTAATTGCACTTTACTCGAGGATAATTTCTCTGTAACAACGAATTCTTGAAAAATGTACATGGAAAACTGAGAATTGTTTGTAGAACAAACATAAATAATTCCTGTTGTGATGTTCTTTAAGATAATATTTATGAAACTTCAAAAGAATTGCCCCTGAATCTTTTCTTCTAGCCCTCATGTAATCATAAAAGATCAATATAAGTGAGCACTGTGAGTATTTTCTAGGTAAGGATGAAGAAATTTAATAAAAAATCCTCAAAGTGCTTCAATTACTCATGAAAAACATAATTGTTC
Source organism: Chaetura pelagica (assembly GCF_000747805.2). Classification (NCBI taxonomy): domain Eukaryota; kingdom Metazoa; phylum Chordata; class Aves; order Apodiformes; family Apodidae; genus Chaetura; species Chaetura pelagica. The sequence continues at coordinate 368,667 of NW_009951997.1, read as the reverse complement.
ACTTCAATGTGCTGGACTCCTGGGAAGGGAATAATGAAAACTAACAACAGAGAAAGAATACAGAGGCAGGATAATCTTCGTATCTCCCCATTAACTCTCAGTTATATGGTTGAGTAAGTAATGACAAGTGGGGTTTCACTTGGAATAGCTAAAACACTGTTTATGCAAATGATCATGTACAATAGTTGGTATACACCCCACAATATAAAATGCAGAAGAGGTTTGTATATTGCTCCTTTTATATCCTTTGTAATCTTAATAATTTCTTTGGCCTTAGTACACAAATTTCTTTTAAATGGCTATTGTTTAGCTTCTAGTATATACTAAGGGTTTGGCTTCCTGTTGCATTAGACAATGTTATGTTGGTGCAACACTGGTGAAAAAAATGGTGATGTCTAGGCTGAGAAAATGGAAGAACTCAGTAATAACCGAGACTCCTAGTTTTAGTAATTTTACTTTGAACTTCTGTCCAGCTCAAACTGCACATGGTAGGAGTGCAAAGGAAGAACAGGCCATGAGAATATAGCAAGGATAGATGTAGCAGGAGCCACCTCCCACAATTTGTATTGTAATAATGAGATTGATGGCTTTTTTCCAATTCAAGTGAGCACAGTCACAATTAGTCTTTACTATCCAGAGAAAAAAACAAATGGTGAATCATAGCTTCATATCCTAGAGTTCTTGTTATATAATACCTATTGAATTTCATTTGCATGCTTTATGCATGTATTTATTATGCTGAAAGTTGATTATCCAATTTCTTCTAAAGTCTTTGAAGGCACTGTGCCAGCCCTTTCTAAAGTTTGCAAGCATATTGTTTTTGACAGTCAGGAGAGTTTGAGATTTCTGTATTAATTATTCTGTTTACATAAAAATGAGCTTTATATCATTCATGTATTCCTATTATACATATTTTAGAAATTACAGAGTAATTACAGCAATTGCTTAAGCTGCATGTGGTGTCTAATTTAATTTAATAAGATACAGCTACATCATTTTTCACATATCATAAAGCTAGATGTGTGAGACAGTGAAGTCATAATGAACTGTTAAAATAGTACTCATATAGTTCTAAAAACATTATTCATTTACTTAATGATAATTATTTGTATAGTTAAAAAATATCGGTATGTTTACCTCCATAAATGATACGCAAAGTATGTGAATGTTTGGTATTACTTACTTTGTTACTTTATACAAAGAAATACATATTACCTGTTTTCTCCACGTAGGTCATAGTCTTTATTAGTTTTAGTCCAGTAACATTAGGTGTAGTCTGTGGTAATTCATTTTAGTAGGGCAGCGAGATGGCCATTTATCAGTGTTGACAAGTGGGGCCTGAATAATAACTTTCCTGTAATGTAGACCTTTTCCTGAATTTTTAAGTACTGATCATTTGAATGCTACAGCTTACCCAATTTTAATTGATTTGAGGTTCACTGATTTGCTGATCTCTAAATAAGTGCCAGAACACACTGTGTTTTTATTTTCTTTTAATTGTGTATCCAGTCAAGCATTCGATCTTCTAATATCTTATAGATACCCCAGAAATGTACATCCTGCTCAAATATGTAAAGTCATTCTCTGAGTTAGACACATGATCTATACATTCAAGAATACAGGTTTTAGCTCTGTGTGAAGTACCTGAAGCATAAATGTTGCTTAGGGAGGGAAGTACTTGTTACAAGTTGTAATTTTTCTCAAGTCTTGATTGCATGGGTTCGGACCTTATCTTTTACAGCTAGACAGTTGCAGAGTAAGGACAGACTCTGGTACACGGTTGAGATAAGGCAGCCTGACTCTGCCTATTGGTTGCCTAAAGTTCAACTATCAATCTGAGCGTTGTTGCCGTATTCCGCTTGCTTCTCATAGCCCTAATTCAGGAGTTTGTGAAGGTGTCATCAGAACATGCAGGTAGGTCCTTTGGTTCCTGCACCAGGACATTTCATTTCTGGTTATGGTTACTAACATGTAGATGTTAGTTCCTTTTTCTTAACTTCAAGGAGAATAAAATCTGCTCTGTGCTCAATGTCCAAATGGAAAGCATTTTAGTGCCAAATACTTCCTGGTGATAAAACATGTTAGCAAAAAAAGACATTTTGTTTTCCTAGTTCAAGAGGGACAGGGAACTACTAGAGAGAGAGCAGTGGAGGGCAACAAAGATGATTGGGAGATTGGATCATCTCTATTATAAGTAAAAGCTGAAAGAGCTGGGACTCTTCAGTCTGGAGAAGAGAAGGCTGAGGGGAGCTTATTAATGCCAACAAGTATTTGAAGGGTGGGTGCAGGGAGGATAGAGCCAGACTCTTTTCAGTACTTCCCAGTGACAGGATGAAGGGCAATGGGCACAAGCTGGAACACAGGAAGTTCCATTGAAATATGAGGAAAAACTTCTTTACAGTAAGGGTGACAGAGCACTGGAACAGGCTGACCAGAGAGGTTGTGGAACATCTCTCTTATGAGGAAAGGTTTAGAGCTGGAACTGTTTAGCCTGGAGAGAAGACTGAGAAGACACTTTATCAAGGTCTGTATCTAAAAGGCAAGTGTAAGGAGGATCGAGTCAGCCTTTTTTCAGTAGTGCCCAGCAATAGGACAAGGGGCAGTGGGGACAAGCTGGGACACAGGAAGTTCCATATGAACATGAGGAAAAACACTGCTGTGAGGGTGACAAAGCGCTGGAACAGGCTGCTCAGAGAGGCAGCGGAATCTCCTTTTCTGGAGATACTAAAAACCCGCCTGGATGCAGTCCTGTTTAATGTGCTCTAGGTGATCCTGTTTTAGTAGGGGAGTTGGACTAGGTGATCTCTAGAGGTCCCTTCCAACTCTGATAATTCTGTGATTCCACGACGTATATGTAATATACAGATAGGTATTGTTTGTATTTTTCATATATATATATCTATATATCTATATGTATGTATGTAGCTATACACACACATAGATTTAATTTTCATACTTAGCATGGAGGTGCATTGCTATTCATGGAGAGACATCATCTGTTCCTCACTCAGGAAAATTTTTGCTGAGTGTGGTCTGACTCACTGAGACTTTACTCTGAAGACTGTCAGATGTATTTAGACAAATATTACTATACATTCTTACAATTCTTGAAAAAATACAAAAGTCATTGATCAAATGATAGAATTAGAAATAATGTTAAGGTTGCTAGGTTTTATTCCTTTTTATGTATTTGAGATTATTTTCTTCAGTTCCTGAGAAAACAGATTTTTTGAATTAATTTCACATTCTAGAAGTTCACAACAGGAATCATTAACACTTTATTTCGAGAAAGATGGTGACACCAAATTCAGATTTTCCAACAGGGATGTTATCCTGCTATATTATTCAAGATGATTTAATTACTTCCAACACTATTTTCATGCCAAAACTTAAATTCAAATTCTGTTTCATCTGTGAGAGCTGGTAATGTGTGTAACATTGGAAATAATTTCATACCTCACCCTTTTTTTTTTTTTCCTGATAACAAGATCCAGTATTGCGCCAAGAGGAATACCAGGTCAGGTCTTACCAGCTTGGATTGAAATCCTCCAATGAGCTTCCCTTTGTATGTTCTTTCAGAGGAAGCTGGTGGATTTCTTATAGCTTTTTATATACCTGTGTTCTGTAAGTCAAATTGTTAAGATTCATGGGAAAAATCAAGAGAGAATTTAGCCCGTTCTCTTGAAATGAAGTTGGACAACTAAGATTTATTTTCTTCTAAGCTACAGCTTAGTCCAAAAATAGTGTGTTGCATTTAGGGAATTTAGACAAAAAACAGCAACAACCACAACCAAACAAACCCCACAAAAAACACTGAATCCCAAAAGAACTGTAGTTTCATGCAAAGAAAAAAATGCCTAAATTTTATGTGTGGTGATAACTTCTCGCATTTCTTCCTCCACTGGCAAATTTTATTCGCTGGGTAAATCATGCTTCATATGGGATTTAAAAAGAAGCAGCAAGGTCTCCTCTCTCACCAGACTGAAGTGCCTCAGGGAGTCAGTGCACATGCTTATACAGTCTTCCTGCTCTTCCTGGGTGTGCCCTGCCAGTAGGATGAGGAGATCCTTACTAGGCAGCCTTTTCACTATGTAATTTTGGACACCTTTTGAGAATGTCTTTATTCGTTTACAGATCTCATATACACAATCTGAGCCCTTCTGTGCTATTCCTTCCTCAGTGTGTCTTTTAGCGGTCAGGCTGTTCCTTTCCATGACACTCTTAACAGATTTTTTTTCACAGGAAAATGGCTACATTAGCTCCGCAGTGTTATCTAAGATTTGGAAATTGTGCAAAAAGGGTGTGATTTGTGCTTGATGGTTTTAGCTTTGTTTTAAGATCTCACTGAATTGTTTAGATGCTGGTCAGTTAGATGGGACACCTGGAGGCTAGATATTTTACAGAACCACACACGATCTGGTTGTGCTGTGTATTTAGTAAACTCCACCTGCTTCCTAATAGAGGCAGAAAAGCAGTGTGTTTCACTTACTTGAACACAGTTAAAATTATATTCTAAAAAATAATTACTGATGCAAAGCCTCTTTGATTAGATAATTATGTCCCCTCTTGGAGCTAGATTTATCCTGGGTTTTTTTGTAGTGTCAAGAGGAGGACCTCAGAAAGGCTGGCAGATCTCCCCTCAGAGCTTTTTTATTTGCATCTACAGCCGAATTCCCACATACAAGTCAGAAATTTTCTGTGTATCTAGCAATAGAAAGCTGAAGAAGAGGATCCAGTCACACCATCAACTGGCAAAAGACCCAGGCTGTCCATCCAAGAGGTCACTTGGACTGAGAAAAAGGTATATGATAGAAGAATTCCAGTTATGCTGCAGAAGAGAATTAACTAGCACATTTCCCTCACACTTTTTTTCAAATATGAACATAGGTCTGTGAAATATGATACTGTTGCAGACCTGAGACACCTGTGTATGGAATAGGAGAAGTAACTGTATGTTATACCCCAGAATATTTAGGTTCCCGGATTCAATTGCTATTCTTTCCTCACAAAATGACTAGTGTAAAAAACCCAGGTTTTGGGTAAATCGACCCTTTGATTCTTCTTGAATACTGGAACTAGGTCCTCCAGGACACAGATATAATTTCCCTTCTGAGTTTGGTGTTAACATTGACCTTGCATTTTATCTTTGATGTACAGTGAGCCCCTGTAGCATGCTACCAAGAAAAGGAGTAATTTTGGGATTTGAATTAACTAGTGAGGTTTGACAGACTTCCCATTAGAACTAAGTGACAAAGAGTCCAGTCCGATCTCTTCCTGAATTCAATTATTTCTTCTCTGAAGGAGTTATCAAAGCAGAAGAAGTATTGGGAGTTTCCTGAAGTTAATTTGTGCTAGGTCTAACTCTGTTAAGAAAATAACATGTTAGTTCAGCTAATTTGACTCAAGAAGACTGCTTTGCCATCCTCAGTTTTGAAGTGAGCCATCCCTAGTCTCTGATATTATAAACAATTATTACATTGCTAGGATTTAAAATCCTACTTATAAGGTGGGAATTAACACAGACAAAATAAAGAAGCAGTTGGAAATAACTAAGATACAATAAATATAATTGATAAAAAAATAATAATTTAAAAAATGGACTTAAGAAAGGTTTGATTAGACAAAAGTCTGTAAAGAGTGAAAATTTTATTTTCAGAAGAATAGAAGTAATCCCCAGGTCTGGGATGAAACAGTTCCACTGACGATAGTCATATTAAGCAGCAGTCTCACTCATTCTATCTTTAGCTGAATGTAACACTGAATGTCAGCATCCCCAGCTGAGATGACAGCTTGACTTTCGATGGGTAGACACTTTATGTTTCTACCAGAATTTTTTTTCTCTCACTGTTCAGCTACACCCCCAGAGAGAATTTTTTGGAAAGCAAAGAACAAAACATAAGGATTTTTGACTCTAGAGGTTAGGTTTGTTTTTATATTCTGAAGAAAATGCTAGGAAGATGCATATGCTTGTGAAAATGATTACCAGTTGGTAGAAAACAGGCACTTCTCATGGCTTTGTGTGAGAATTTTTGTTTCAAGTTGCTCTGTATTTCAGGGAAATATGAAACTAATGCAAAGCAGGGCAAGGTCAAACATGGGCGTTAAACAGTGCTGTCATCAGAAGTTAGCAGATTAGAAGAACTAGAATTAAGACGATGCAGGAATAATTGTAAAAAAATTGCTGCTTTTTTTCTCCTTTACCAAAACTAAACACAGAATCAGTCTTCCTTATTACAATCTGTTTCTAAAGATCAGTACAGGCAGTAAAAGCTTGGGGCTTAGCTTGTAATTTTGATAATTTTCAGCTGAAGCTATACATGAAAAAAATTAACTGCCATGAAAAGCAATCTATATTAACTGACAATAGTTTCAAGAGAACACAGAGAGTTGGTTCTCTGGTGAGTACCAGGCCCATAAACTGATTAATCCTGCATGTTTGATTTTTGTTGTATATTGGTGGTTTGTTTATTTTGTTTGTACTCTGTACATTTTTATTATTCTTTCTCCTCTGTTGGAGTCCAGAGGAGGGCCATGAGAATGGTCAGAGGGCAGGAGCACCTGTCCTGTGAACACAGGCTGAGAGATTTGGGGTTGTTCAGCCTGGAGAAGAGTAGTCTCCGGGGAGACCTTTTACTGGCCTTCCAGTACCTGAAGAGAGCCTACAGGAAAGCTGGAGAGGGACTTTTAATGAGCATGTAGAGATAGGACAAGGGGAGATTTAGGTTAGACAATAAGAAGATGCCCAGGGAAGCTGTGGGTGCCCCCTCCCTGGAAGTGTTCAAGGCCAGGTTGGATGGGGCTTTGAGCTACCTGGTCTAGAGGAATGTGTCCCTGCCCATGGCAGGGGGATTTGAAATAGATGATCTTTGAAGTCCCTTCCAACCCAAACCATTCTATGATTCTATGATTCTTTATACAATTATTAAAGTATTTTTATTATTTTTTTCATATCCTCCTTATTTTTATAGAAGAAGAGCTGATAGCATTTTAGAAGTGTGCCAAATATAATTTATTGTAGATAATTTCCTTTTTGTTGTGTTGCTATTGTTCATCTAGAGATACTACAAGAAGTAACATTTTTCTGCATAATTATAATGTAGCTGATAAGTATACACCATTTAATACAGCACTTGGTTGGACAAGAAGTTATAAAGTAGCAGTCACATATAATGAAACCTCGTTTCAGAATTAGATCAGGAGATTGGGAATCAGAATTTCTGTGCTGTGCTTTTTGTCTTTCTAGGAGATATTGGATAAATCACTTAAGCTTGCTTAATTCAGCAGGTTACAAAACTCTCTTGATATATGCTATCAAAACAATACTTCACTAGTTAACTGACTATCGAGAGCTTATATATAATTCTTTGAGATCTGAAGATAAAAGTCTTCCCCCTCACTCCAAGTTCTGGAAGAGAATAATTATCTTTTTCAAGAATGGTTAGTGATTATTCCTGTGCTCTTTTTTTACATGCCTTGAAGAAGTCTGTTCTTCGTGAAAACTTGGTGTTTCTATGAATCTTGCTTTGTATATTTTTAGCACATAAAGTGCTTGACTGAACAAGGGTGCATTGGTCTATTGTTCAGTCTCAGGAAACAACATTGTCCTCTATGCTTCTGCCTTTCACATTCTGTAAAACTAAGGTTGAACTGTTTACACTTTTGCATGTTGATGGCATGCATAGCTTTAGAGGCCAAACCGGCCTCCAGTCAGCAAATAAGCTATTAAGAGCATGAAACCTGGCCTGAAAATAGACAATATTGGCAGACAGTGGGGCAAACAGATGCATGTTTCAGTATGTTTATTTAGTTTTTATTATAGTGCTTTATGTCCTCTTTTACCTCTTCTCTTACTTCAATTGGGTGTAATGGCCATCTTCTTCTTACTGCATTCAACACTAGGTTAATCTGCAAAGGACAGGAAGGTAAATATTAGATATTCCATTCCTAGCACTGGACTCAGATGCATGAAAAGTCTTTACAGCTTCTGACAAAAAAGGAACATTGCATTTTCTTTGCCATTAAGTAGAAGTCTGCTCTTACTTTGACTGTCATTTGTTACTTGATGGTAATGATAAATGGTTAAATATAACTAGTATTTTTCAGTCATAGTTTACATTCTTGCTCCTATTTTTTCATAGGTGGAAATTGTAAGAAGTTGTAGCTCTTGTAGGAATCAGTGGAACTTCAGAAATGATAACAGCTCTGAAAAAGTCTGTCTGCAAGATGCAGTCTATTGGAGGTACGGTAGAAAATCAGGTCGCATCACAAAAGTTGTGTTTGTGCTGGATATATTTAAAGGAGTGAAAGAAACTTTTATTGTATATGTGACATCAGAGGAGAAAAAAAGGTAAAATTCAAAAATTTGGTATTAGCTAAACTCTTGAAGTATTTATTGAAGGTTTGGAATTTACTCAAAGTTTACTTGGAATTTTTCCCAAATAAAACAGAGGCAAGAACCTGACCTGATATAAACTGGCATAGGTGCACTAAAGTGAAACAGGTATGGTGTTTGAAGCAACTGAGGAGATGATTGCTGCTTTCAGTGTGGAGGCTGGTCCTTATTCTTACCACGTATCCTTTAAAAATTAATTTATTTATTTTTAGTCTTCAAAGCATTTCCAAGTATTAAATGAAGTTTCTCCTTTAGGTATTTTGGAGTGTATAGGTGAGAAGTACGCAGATATATCACTCTGTGTATTGGAACTAAAAAACCTAACGTGTTTACTAAGGTATTTTGTGGTCAAAGGAGAGAGGGAGCTGTAGTTTTCTGTGCAGATGGCAGAACTACTGTACAGAGGAGTCTAGTGTATCTATTAATCTCTTCCAGGGAAGCAGACAGTGAAGAGGTTCAGATCTGTGACAGCCTAACCATGAACAGCATCCCAAACTTTGTTTTATTTCTTCACTTTTTCAGGCCGAAAACACTGTGGCTAAGATTTATTATGTCATTGTCGTCTCTGCCTTTCCTCTGTCTCATCTGTATTCTTTACAGAGCCTATAAACATGAGCTGTTAGCAAGCTAAACTCGTCAGATTTCCACTTCCCCCCTCCTCCATCTGCTAGTATGCTGCCCAAGAAGCAGCCCTGCATACTGCACCCTCGCTATGATTCTTGATCATCACATCTCATTCATCACTGTGACTCCAAACTCAGCTCAACACATTAGAAAAAAGGTCAGGGATATGAAGGGAAAAGAGAAATAAACAGCTACCCAGCGGAAGCAGTTGAACTACAGGGAGATGTGGGAGGTAAGATCGGAGCCAATTTCTCTGCCAGCAGCTGTACTGGGCATAAAGTACTTGCTATACAAGTTCTAAGTGTTTTAAGCTGGAGGGTTGTGTAGGGGTTTCCTGCAGCTCCTAGTTTATTTCCCAGCACAGAACTATAGTGGAAAGATAGAAAACCTTAGTTAAAGATGGAAAGGCTATAAAACTTTTTATAACTGGAGTAAAGATGATGGATTGGTTGCTGAGCAACTAGAAACCTGATAGCATGCAAGATTTGGACTTGAGAGTTCAATAAACATCCTTACAATGTGGAAAGAAGCAGTCCTGTGTCGACTTACAAGTCAAACTTTAAGAAGATTTTGACTGGGGGTGAGGGGAATTTTGTATGAAGGAATAATGAATTATTTTACACAAAGCACTAATATTCCTGTAAGTGGGATCTGCTTCTTCCTATGTGCTACACTGTCAGTGTATTTAGGTAGAATTTATTTTTTAAATTATTCTGGCTTAGCCATATCCCTTCTTATTCCCCTCACTGCTGCTTTGGCCATTTATCACTGAGCAGATTTGTTTTCTTGATCAGGAATTATGCCTTTATGAATTTTTTTCAACCTTCTGATACTTTTAATCAGAAATAGAAAATAACTAGTAAAGCCTTCCTTATATGAATTTTTAAAATCTATATTTAAAATATAGATACAATATCATGCCTGTAATCTCTCTCAGCAAATAAGGGAAATAATAGAAGCTGCTGAACTTAAAATAGATAACTTGCAAAAGAGTTCAATACAATTCAGAAGAGTTCAATACAAGGAAATTAGCTTATGCAACCATAAAGGTGGTTTTTTTTCCTCACAAATGGTACAAGCTTTTAAAAACTTCAGTTTAATGTTTTATTTATGTGTGCAAAAATTGCTTAAGAATTTCATGTGACCTCTGATAATAACATATTGCCCAGCAAGCATGATGACTTTCGTCAAATAGCTGAGAATATGACTATATTTATAAAGTGTTAATCTTAAAAAAAAAAAAAAAGAATTAATACAGTGCCTTATGTGAACACAGATTGTTTAAATTCTAAACTTTCTTAATATGCTTCTGTGCAGCTCACACTAAAAAGCTTGTTTTTATGGTTTATGTGTTGTGTAAGTTAAACAGAGAAGCAAAGTTATCTGATTATTCAAGTCTTTAAAAAAAAAAAAAAAAAAAAAAAGGAAAAAAAAGAAGAAGACCTGTAGTGAAATTATCAGGCAAATGATAAAACCAAAATATACAATGATTTAGAAGGTGAAATTCAATTTTGTGGAGAATGGCTCCCATGATGTCCATTAAATGTAATCCTTTCGATGCAGCCTCTGAATGTGATAATCCTTTTGCCACTGGCAGTTGAAAGGTGAAAAGGAATGCTATCCTACATATTTTGTCTACTCCTTTCTAAGCATTTGCTGTCTTCGTGCACCTGAAGACAAAATACTGGTGTTCTTGGTCCAGAAGACTGTAGCACATCTTACCTGCAGGAAGAACCTAGCAGAATTTTGGTCAAACTTCTTATAACTTAGAAAAGGAACTTCTGCATGTACATCTATCCCTCTGCTTCTGTGTTTTCCTGGATAAATGTCATTGCTCTCAGTGCCATTAGGAAGCTCTTTTCTTTATGTTCATCATGTCCCATGGAATGATAGTATAGAAATAGATCACTTTTGAACATGCTGAATATCCTAGCTTTAGGAGGTAGAAGGAAAATTAAGACCCCTAAACACAGGCAACTGCACCTGTTTGCATAATAACATCTGAAAAAAAGGAAACAAGCTGAGCACATGGAGTTAGGGTATTCAGACTACAGCCAGTTCAAAATCGAGCTGAGAATAGATAAATTCTAGATTAGTTTAAACTGCAGGGAGTAAAAAATGTGGAGAACAAGTACCAGGAAAGAAAACATACTAGAAAAGAGAAGCACATTTAAGTTTGTACAACATGTTGTGTGCCATAAAGTATAAATGCAACACTGTGATTCATCAGAGCTTAGGACTGGCATGACTTGTCTGGCACTACTATAAAATTACTTGTACTCCAAAAGAAGGAAACAAAGCATACCAGAAATTTCAAACTTAAGAAGAAAGCTTGGTTTGAAAGACTCATTGGAGTATACCTGTAATAAAGGATATACCTGTAAAACAATTACGAAATAAATGTGAGTGGGTCCATTCTTGTGAGACCCCACCTGGATACTGTGTCCAGTTCTGGAGCCCCCAATACAGGAAGGACATGGAGCACCTTGAGCAAGTCCACAGCAGGGTCATGAAGATAATCAGAGGGCTGGAGCACCTATCCTGTGAGAACAGGTTGATAGAGTTAGGACTGTTCAGCCTGGAGAAGAGAAGGATCCGAGTAGACCTTACAGAGGCCTTCCAGTACCTGAAGGGGGCCTACAGGAAAGCTGGGGAGGGACATTTTCCCAGGGTATGTAGTGATAGAACAAGAGGTAACGGTTTTAAGCTGGAAGAGGGGAGATTTATATTAGATTTTAGGAAGAAATTCTTTGGTGTGAGGGTGGTGAGGCACTGAAACAAGTGGCCCAGGGCATGTGTGGCCTCCCTGGAAGTGTTCAGGGTCAGGTTGGAAGGGGATTTTGAGCAACCTGGTATAGTAGAAGGTGTCCCTGCCCATGCAGGGGGATTGAAACTAGATGATCTTTAATGTCCCTTTCAACCCTAGCTATTCTATGATTCATGAGCGACACTGAAGTGTAGCAATAGCAACAGCAGTGAAAGTATGATAATGAAGATCATACTACTGATAGAAAACACAAAAGAGGCTAAGATTGGAATAGTAAAGTGACAAGTGTCTTGCTACTTCTTTCACTGATAAGAAAATGGGAATATTTTTAGAGAATAAAGAGGTAAGAAATAGAAATCTTGAAAGAGTTTAACTTACAAAATAATGTAAAAAGTGTTCTTATCTACCAAGTCACTGCACATATAATGTAGATTGTTTGGAGGATGAAAGGAAGAGGAAGAAAAGTCCAGAATCCAGTTCCTTCGTCTTTATTGACATACTAGGAAGTGGCAAACTCCTAACCATTTTATCTGCTGGCATCAAATGGATTGCTTCAGTTATCTTGATCAATATCAGGTGAAAACGAGGTACAAAGGACAGACTACTTTGCACTGAGGTGTCAAGTATTCTTTTAATTTTTTTATATTTTTTTTTGTTTGTGGTGGGGTTTTTTTGTTTGTTTGTTTTTTACCAGTGTAACCTAGTATATTGAACTTGGCAGGCTGAATCTAATAAGTACTTCAAATGTAAAGTCAAGTAGTGGAGAAATAAATAGGTATCTACTTTTCCCTCTTGAGTATATAGTAGAGCTTGCATTACACAATGCATTGTAGTCCGTATACCTACTGGCTGTCTGCTAGCAAATATTGCTTGGAGGGTTAAATTAAGCTATGAAAAAATGTCTTTAACTGAAATATGAAAAGCAACTATTTTAAAGTTATATGGCTGAGGACAAAAAGGAAATTTGGAAGGTGATCTCTTTCAAATTACTAATTCATCTCACCAAGCAAAAAATTATCTGTTAGCATTCACAATCTAGTAAATAACATGAATATTATGTGACAGAATTTACCTTCACTTAGTTTTTCATAGTCACCAAAACTGGACTTGATGTGACAGATTCCTGTAATGCAGATATGAAAGTTTTTTTTTTACTTTTATACTTACTAAAGAGGATTATGTTAGGTGCACAGGCTTCACTATTCATGCGTCACAGCTCAGCTGACTGAAGTCAATAGCATGTAGACTAAGATACATTTTCGAAATAATCAAAACAATTATTTTGTTACACATAATTGAAATCAAAATCCACCGTTAAGGTAGCTGAAAGCAGAGTTGAATTATATTATATACTCAGAAAGCTCTTGCATTTGCGTGAAGAGAGTCACAGTGACTTCATTCGACTAGTGGAGTTCAGGTTTGGATATTGGGTAAGACAGTTAGAATGTTTGGAGTGCACTCAAGTCAACATTTGCAACATAAAAGGTTGTATCACTCCAATGGCTGATGTGACCATTGGCCCCTCTTTATTTTCTGGCAATGTGTATTTCCCATTCAAAACAGTCTTAAAAATATTACTTGCCACATGGAATTAGGAAAAAACAATAAAACCCATTCATATTTTCCTTCAGAAACAGTAATTTCATTTTTCAGATAGAACCTTCTTTCCTGGAGTTCTAAGTTTCTAACTAATTTGTTCTTCTATTCCAAACTCTGGTTTTATTAAGACCTGTTAAAAATATGAAGAGAAGAGGATCCAAAATGTTGCACACTGAAGAAGTGTTTAGTCTTTGTCGGTTGGAAAAGTCCCTTTTTTGTAAAGTGAAAAAAAATTTAAATCCTACAAATACAATGACAATAACATGATAATTTGTTCACAGTTTCAGCATCAGAAACCTTAACTGTAATGCAATCTAGAAATACAATTTTTAAAGCATTAAATACTTTGTTAAAATCCTTTTAAGAATAATAAAAAAAACAAAAACCCTTGTGACCTAGTAAGAAAAAATGCCGTAATTATATGCGTTTAGATTTTAGAAATGTATATTCATATTCACTAGGTTGAATTTCATTTCAATTGGCCCACAGGATAGTATTTGCAAGAAATCACCCTACATGATATATGTTCATTAAATATTGTTGGATTACTCTGGTGGCTTCAGATGAAAGCACATCTCAATTTTTCAGCTATTTTAGTAATTGCTTAACTGGAGACAAGATTTACTGTGAGATTAAAAATGTTTGGGTTCAACTCTCCAATATTCCAGAAACAGTTTTTCTATACCCTGTTTAGGAAAGGGGAATTTTATTTCTTGCCTCACAAAGATGCTGAGAGCATTAATTTCCTCCAGATTACAAAGCATTGAATGCTATGAGAAAAGGAGGAATAAACATAAATACTCATTTATAGAACTAGATAATGTGCTTATAATTCTCAAAATCACCAAAACAGTGAAATACCCGTACTCACTGGAATTCAAACAAAAGCATACACATTTTAATTCATGAAGGATATCCCGAACTTTGGCTCATGCTCATGTATAATCTAATCTAATCTAATCTAATCTAATCTAATCTAATCTAATGGAAAGATAGTACTCTTGTTGTAGTTTAAAAACAATGGCACATGTGAAGTGCTCTAAGCGCCTGATACGCAAAGAAGGATATTGAAATGACATTGTGGAAGGAGACAAACATGCGTCTTCCAGACATCTCATGGTTCTACTGTCCATCTGCACTAAAGCCAGACATATAGCAACTTAAGGATCTGCTTACTAAGGTAATGCAGACTCCAAAAATCTGATTGCTTTGGTTCTACTTCTAATTGCAATACAAGAAAGTAATTTTATTCAGTAGACTAAGTGCTTTTACATAAATGAACACATGGGGCTTGCACCTTAATGTCATCCATTTGAAGGTCTGGGGTCCTCTACTGCTGCTTCAACCCACAGCTTTCGAAATATGTCACAGAGAGCATGAAACAGTTTTGGATGAGCAGCAGAGCAGTTGCTAAGAGACATCCTGTGCAAGGAGCTGGTTAGGAACTGCTGAGTAAAACAGTTCAACAGGCACCTCCCATGTTTTCACAGGACTTATAAGCAGAATTCTGGGATAATGAGTTGCTGATGTAAATGTATTTGGATGGAGATTGTATTTAATTCCTTTCTTTCTCTCAGTGAGCTTAAAACAAGACTTAGGACTTTGTTCTTCACAGCATATTTATTCTATTAGCAGTCTGCTAGATTCATAAGTTTATGAACATATTTTGCAAAATATTTTGTTAATACTAATTAAAAAAAATCAAGTTCTACATTGTGGAAAAGGCAGAGTTTTAATTAACTTAGGTGTTAATATTTAATATTATTGGTCCTTCTACCATAAGCAGAATGTAATGAGCTGTGTGTTATGAATGTGCTTTCTATTTAGGAATCTTGTTGGTGAAAATGTTCTTTATCTAACAATAAAACAATACTTCTTGATAAAACTGGATATGTTTACCTGCATGAAATTATATGGACAAGGTGTTTTGAAGTTTGGTTTTGATCCAGCAACTCATGCTGGCAAATGGCTAACTCCTCAGCTTGTCTCCAAATTTACTGAAAGTTTTGCGTATTCCAATGTACCATACTCTGTCTAGAGATGACTATCTCAGTATTGACAGAAAAAGAAAGCAGTTATTCTCTGTAGAATGGTTAATCTATTAATGAACTCTGAGATATAATCTGAACTTTAACAGCATAACAATACCAGTTGAGGAAGCTTTAAATATATCATCCAAATATATTGGTATTTTCTACTTTATAATTGTAAGGGAAATAATTATTCCAATTTAAAAATCATAGAATCATAGAAAGGTTACAGTTGAAAGGGATCTTAAAGATCATCAAGTTCCAAATCCCCTGCATGGGCAGGGACACCTCCCACTACATCAGGCTGCTCAGAGCCCCATCTATCCAGGCCTTGTATCACTCCACTTTTCTACTTTTTCACTCATTGGAAAGGGTCCTAATTACTTCATGGTATTTTCAATCAGTCCTATTCTGACCTAATGGCTAAGTAATCATACAGGCACTAAAATAAAATGTTTCTTGTAATTTTCGTGAACTGTCTCTATTTTCATTTTTTTCCCTGCCTTCCTCTTTTATTATTATGCACAGCTTACTAGAATACAGACCTATTTAAAATTTAAAATCTCAGTAATTTTGAAATTTATTGCTTCTCCATATATTTGTAGTTTTCTAGCATAGTACACATAACACTAGAGTAATAAATTATGCCATTGCCTATCCATTCTAAATGCTCTCTGCCTTGCCACAGACTTTGCTGCACAGAACTGATGACTTAAACTGCCTGACAAGATGCACTACCATTTCTGAAGGGACTAGAGGAGCAAATATATAATGTAGGTTCTGCTAATGTTCTTGAAATGATTGATAAGGTTTTAATTATAAATCAAATTTTAATTTAGTTACCCTGTTCACCCAACTGTATCTCATGAAATTTAATTTGTGAAATACTCATACAAGATATAATTGAGTTTTCAGTGATGGTAGATTTGTTTACTTAAGAACACAGAATAGAACCTTTCATAATGACTAGTTTTATAATCAGGAACTTAGTTCCATATAGAGGTGTGTAGGAAACTTCTGTTCTGAATGGTATTACTTGTACTGGAATGGTGACATGAAGAAAAGTAACTGTGTTTGGGGTCTTGCTGCACAAAATCATTCCATCTGTGGCCTAGCCTTGATGGCAGTGAAATACAGCGTTTATTTATAAGCATTGTGGTTCTGTTTCTTCTTTTATGTGCTGTGAGTCATAAGTAACTAGATGGAAGGATAAGAGCAAAGGCAATTAACATCAGCCAGTCTAGCCAACCTCATGTTTTCTCTGGTATACCTTTTAGGTCTCATTTGCACAACCTTTTTCCTGCATTCTGGTTGATTACTGTTGTCAGTTGTCACTGGGCTTAGGAACATACACTTGTTTGCGTGGTTAGTAGATGGCTTTATGGAGATTTGCTGACTTTTATGCCTGACTTTCTCTGGAACAGAAAATAACAAGCCTCTGTTATATCTTGTTGCTAATGTTTATCTTTCTCCTATTTTCCAAAATTTCTCTAGCATTTATCTTTAAAAATCCCCAGAAAGCTCATGAATCTGCTGGATCTCCATATCTTTGGTAGTTTAGTCTATGGTTTAAATAAATTTCATATTGACTATGTACCCTGTTGCCCAAAGTAACTGTAGGCAAATCATTTTACTAAATACACTATGATGAATAGTCTATGCTTCATAAAAATGCAGTTTTCTTGGAACAATTCCTGCATGTCACGAAGTATGGCAAAACAGAAATTCTTCCCGTAAGTGGAATATGCTGTGTGTGGATGTTTCAGTGCTTAATTGGAAACTATGATTAAAGAGAAGTATACAGATAGCACTGTGGCTTTTCTTTGTGTGTTATCACAAAGAATTATCTTATTTTTTAAATAACTTTTCATCATAAGTTTTGAAAATTTGGGGCCAAACTTTGTTGATCATTAGTAAGTATTTGATATTCCATGCTTACTACAAACAGTAAAGTCACAATTTAAGATACATTAGCAGTTTATAATCCAGGTAATTTAGCAGTGGAACAGGCTCTGAAAAACACCTTGTAGTCCTTTACCTAAGTTTTTAAATAGTGATGGAACTCTCAGCAGAATGGGGTATGTCAAACTAATGGAGGAGTGTTTGATTTAGGCTGACTAAACATTTACTTCTGATCTTCTGTCTGCTAGTGAAAGACAAAAAACAAATTTATCTGGCCTTCTTTGTCTTTGAAGAGTTCTCTTGTCCTCGAGGCTTGCTATTACTCCAAGATAAATAAGCGCAAGTGAATTTTAATCCCTAGAAAAAGGCTAGCTCCCATTTTGAAGGGCTGGGTGTTTGAAAAACCCCTTTTCTTCCCACTGTGTCCTCTCCTAAGACAGCATTTTTACTGTCCCACGAGCCCTTACTCTCCTGCACACCAGAGAACCTCTCTGGCGCTTAGACACTACTGCTGCATGCAGAATGCAGTAACGTCCCCATCTTCCTAATGCTCCTCCTGATCCAACATCCATCTTCCTCCTGCAGAGGATCTGGGCTTTTTAAGGAATGAAGCACTGTAGTTCTCTATGACTAAATTAAGGAGATTTCACTCTCAGCACCTTCTAAAATCAAAGGCACAGAAGCAGATTTCAGGAAACAGGTTTGCTCAGAAAACAAGAATGGATAAGGACAGGGAGGCAGGATAAATGTTTTTCAATTACAGGTTGGTCATTTTGTGAAGTGACATAATTTATGTTGCTACCTATATCTTCCTGATAGGACAAGCTGTCTGCCTTTGTAACTTCTAAATGGTATTTTATGATGTTTGGCCAATAAATGAAATTTGGTTGATGCTGCTCATGCTGCAACTGTACACAGTTGAGAGGAATACCCTCAAAAAAAGGACTAGCAGTAGATAACTGCCATTTGTGCTGCCATTTGTGCTATATTCACTGGTCTCTGGGAGGAAAGACTAAATAAAGTTTTTTAGACAAGTCTTCCTAGAGTCTTAACAAACTGCATGGATAGCAAATGATATTCACATAGCCTGTGTTTTTCCACCCTTCATAGTTATGTAACTCTGAACCCCTGCCATGATGTAGCCTTGGGTATTAATTCCGAAAGCGAAGTGCTTGATCTGACTTTCTTAGCATTTTCCAGAATGACTGCTAATTATATTGGATGTGGGCTGCTATAGCTGTGCTGCTGCTATGTTCCAGTTTCTGTCTCTTGTGCTCTCATTTGCTGCCTGCCCTTCTTATTTGCCTGAAATGAAAAGACTCATTTAGTGGAAAGTATTTACCTGAAGAATTATAGTTTGGTCCCCTGGCCATAATGTGGGTTGGAGGCTTTTGGCACTGAACCAGTTTCAGTGGATTGCGGCTGTCTGTTCTTGTTATGTAAGGTTGCCAGATGTAGTTTATAGTCTGTGTGGAGCAACTAATCTCTCTCTGATGTAAAGGACAGAGCTGGGTTGCTGTATACTATACATTACATCTCATGCCAGCTGGAAAGATTGTTAGGGACTCTGGAAGCTTTTTTCTCCCAAAGTAAGGACTTTTATTTAGTTTCTATATGTAGTTTTTTCTTCTCTTGATTATCTCTTAGCAACAGACTTGGAAAGTGTTAAGAAGATTAAATGAATAAATGAAAAAGGAGACCAGTGGGAATTTTTTTTTTAATTCACTCCAGAATAAGACAGAACAAATGGAAAGAGATGCAACATTGATCTACATCTGAGCATAATTTCATCCCACAACTAACCCATAAAGGATGGAACAATTGCTGATGTATATTATCAACATTTATCACAATTGACTGTAGATTTGTTTAGGAAGACATAGGTTGGGGGAGAAGAAAAGGTTCCACAGGTCCTTTTCTTACATGATTATCTATGAATCCTAAAAGAAAATCAGAACAGTATTAAATAAAAGTTGTAAAAGCACTGTAGATTTAATCTATTTGGTCTATTTGAAATTGGACATATAAATGAAGCAGTTAGTTAGTGCCATGCATGCTTTTCAGGTAGATTGAAATTTCAGTGTAAAAAAAATTAAGAACAATTAATGAAATACAGTTAAACTTAGCAGTTTTTCATGTTTCTTCTTCCCCATGCTATGTTAGGTATAGACAAAAAGTAGTGAATTGCTAGTTTATTCACACTTGCCGTAAAGCATACAGATGGATAAATTGAGTCTCACATTGATGTAACCTACTATTCTGTCTCAGACAGTGATCAAGATGAAGGCCTAAAAGGAGTATAGGAAGTCATCATTCCTTTGTATTCAGCACTACTGAGGCCAGAATTTGAATACTGTGTTCAGTTTTGGCCCCTTGCTACAGGAAGGACATGGAAGTGCTGGAGCACGTCCAAAAAAGAGAAACAAAGATGGAGAAGGGTCTAGAGCACAAGTCTTATGAGGAAAGACTGAGGGAGCTGGGGTTGTTCGGTCTAGAGAAGAGGCAGCTGAGGGGAGACCTTGTCACACTCCATAACTACTGTAAAGGAGGTTATAGCAAGGTGGGTCTTCTTCTCTTCTCCCAAGTTACAAGTGATAGGAGAAGAGGAAATGGGCTCAGGTTGTGCCATGGGAGGTTTTGATTGGATATTAAGAAAAAATACTTCACTGAAATAGTTGTCAGGCACTGCAACAGGATGCCCAGTGAATTGGTCAAGTCACCACTCCTGGAAGGACTTAGAAGATGTGTAGCTGTGGTCCTTAGGGATCTGGTTTAGTCTTGGACTTTGCAGTGCTAAGTTTACAGCTGGACTTGATGATCTTTAAAGGTATTTTCCAACCAAAACCATTAATGATTCTATTATATCTTTCCAGCCTTCCATAATCTTCAGGTCTGAAACTCTTGATAACAACATTTTATCTAGGTATATAGCAACCATTTTGGATTCATCTTCCATCAATTTTCAAGTCTCCCCTGAACCTCCTATGAAACATAGGCCATCAACTATGCTTTGGAAAGAAGTTCTACAATTCAACCATCTGTTTTGAGCCTGGCTTCTCTTACTTTAGTTTATTATCCCTAGTTCTTATTTTGAAAGAGAGTACTTAATTGAACCCTATACACCTATACTCAACACAGGTTTAAATGTTTTTCTTAGTTGCTTGGAACAAGGGAATAATAAAAACAAAACAAAACAAAACAAAAAACCAAACAAAAAACATAGAGAAAAAATTATTGTGATGGTAATTAATCAAATTATCTGTCTTTATAGGCTAAATGTTATGCTGCTAACTTACGAGCAGATAATTTAGCAGCAGAGATTACTATAACAGTACATTCAGCAGATAAATATGCTTCAGGTACATTAAAAAATATAACCTACTGAAATCCTTAAAATCCTTAAAACAATTTCAGTTCTTAGCCAGAAATTAATAAGACTATAGTGTTGTTTCTTGTTACATTTCTTAATTTTTGCAGCATATGATGCATTTATACAGGTACTAAAAAACTTCTTCTTAAAAAGGTTTTATTAAACCATTCGTAAACATCCCCAGCAAAGTAAAGTTCACTGGATCCATAAGCACAGTATTAGCTCTATTTGAATGCATTAAAAGTACAGGTACTCATATAGTGGGACCTGATAATTTGTAGTAAAAGAGAACAGAGTTGGTATAATCAGAAGAACAACAAGACCACTGAGGATTTATCAGCACTGTAAAGTTTGCATGACTGGTTACTGTAAGAAGCTTTAATTACCAATGATTACATTGAATATTTAATGATCACATGTGTATTGTGTTATACAATATGCAAAACTTCTTGAGGCATCGCAAAAAACGTATAGAAACCCAAGTGTCAAATGTCCCATTAGTTGTAACTGCTCTTCAACTACATTTATTTTGTGATGGAAGGATATGGAATTCATTAAGCCAGCTGAAATAAAAATGTGGAATACTTTGTAGGTAATGTTGCAGTGACTTTAAACCTTCAGCCTAAAATGATATCTTTCAGTACCAGGAAAGCACATGAGAAAGAAATTAGGAAATAGAACAATAATGCTGTTTGTTTATTCATAAAAATCCTACTGTTACTTCTTCTAGATATGCTAGAGAGCAGCCCTGTGGGAAAGGACCTGAGGGTAATAGTGGGTCTATTTTTGCTATTGTTGCACGTAAAATAAACCTATACTTGGGCTTTTTACATTTCTATCCGTTAAAATAGAACTATATAGAGGAAAGCTCTGAAAAATTCCTGCCATCCAGAATAAAAAAAATCCCACAGAGATAAGCTTACTCTTGAGTAATGTTCAGTGCTTACTCTGTCAGTAACTTGAGGTTGTTTCACAAACTTACATGTCTGGGACATACAAATTTAACATGGACTGTTAAATTGATGAAGAACAGTTTAAAAACTGGAGGACCAAATACAGTAAAGCAGTATCTGTCCCACCTACCAGAAAGCAAAGAAAGCATTATTTTTGCTTTTGTCAACTTCTACATTGATTTGATTATTGGAAACCAAATGGTAACTGGCAGAATATAGTATTATCCAAGAAGACAATGGTCTTATATTTGCCATCCCACCATGTGCTCCTGGACTATGGGTACAGAAAAGGTCAGAGAACACAGAGAAGACTGTTTTATCCTGAAGTTATTTTCCTTCAGGAAATTCTCGATAGGTAATTAAGCAATCCATAAATATCTTATAAATATATATTCATCTCTGAATCTTTTTTGATAGTTGTGAGTATTAGGGTCCCATATTAAACAGACTGCAGCAGATCTGACATTCAGACTATGTACTATTAACATAGTTTCATGCATTAAATAAAATAATTTTTAAAAAGGTGTTAATTCACACACCAACTACAAAGCTTCACTAGAATTTTACCTAGTTTCGTTGCAATGAGCAAGTGAGCAATGCACCTTTTCTCCTCACAGGAGAGATAAGGCTGCTAAGAATGAATACTTCATATCTCACCTCCTCTATGTTGATCCTTTGTGATAATTTCAGAATGACCTTGCCTGCCCCACAAAGTATATATGTGTTGCATGTGGTACTCTTCAGTGTAATTTTGCATCTCCGTGGATAATAGGTATGAATCTGTGCATGATATTTAACTTCTGGGAGGCTATTTATTGTTAGAATTTAGAATCTTTCAAATACTTTAAAGAATTAACAGATTTCCTGTAATTATTCAGCCTATATTAAAAAATAAAATAAAATAAAATAAAATAAAATAAAATAAAATAAAATAAAATAAAATAAAATAAAATAAAA
>NW_009951997.1:329148-345988 GCF_000747805.2 Chaetura pelagica | reverse complement strand
ATAAAATAAAATAAAATAAAATAAAATAAAATAAAAATATATATAGTTTCTGGTTGCAGGTGATAACAATTTTATTTAGTCTTGGTTTTATTGATTACAATACACTTTTTCTAAATATTATTTTTGCATACACAGTTCTTTCAGGTGGGGGACTATCTGAGATAATAGAATTGCTTCTGTTGTAGGATAGATTTGGAAGAGGATGTCTGGAGGACAGTTACTGATGAGGGAAGAGGAGGAGTAAGGCTTCTCACTACCACTAATGAGAGAGTTACTGGTCTTATCATCTAGAAGGGGCACACTCACTCCTGTCTAAATTTTCCATCACAGACCTGCAAGAAGAATTTTCCTTTTTCTCTCATTCTGAGAATTGTAGTTTCAGACCCCTCTTACATGTACAAAAGTGTAGACTTGCACATGGGAAAGTTAGCTTCAGAACAAAACATCCAGGAAGTATGCCACAAGTGCCACAAATGAGCAAATAGCTAGAAATGAAAGATATTTCCACCTTCATTTTCGTGTCCAGGAAACCCAACTTGACCATTTCCATAGACAGATGTGTCTTTATATTCTTGCTAGTTAAAACTGATGGTTGAGCAGTCAAGCTTGACTGTGGGTGGAGTGATGAACCTCCAGGAGCTATAGACTAACATTTGAACCAACCAGGTCATAACTATATCAGCAGTGTCTTCCTAATTCTTTCCTAGGTGTTGTATAACTGTCAGAATCATACCTTGTGTAGGTTTAGGGTGGGAGGAGGCTGGAGGACATAGACTGTGAGTGTCTTTGTATTTTTCAGATGATAACATCCCAAATTATTGTATCTTGAAATTGAAACTTGAATTGAAAGTCTTATTAAGAAGTTCTACATGACTTGCAGCTGCTTTTTCAAAGACAAAGTTACATATATAGCATTTGCCAATTAAATATCCCCATAAATCAAGCAAGAAAGTTTTTACAGTACACAGGACAGGATAAATTGAAACATACAATTGAATATTGATCTATGGCCAAATAAAAATCTTTTAAATGTAAAGCCTTCACTTAATTTAGGCAGAAGAAAAAATAACGTCAATAGACCTGTTACAATTCTCCCAAGACCTTGTCCGGAAACATAATTTTCATGCTGACCGGTGATGGTTCCTGTTAATGGAATAACCTTATAACCTTTAGTGTTCTTATTCATATTCAGTGGTAATATAAATATAATCTGTCCTTCTCTTGGGCTGCAGAACATAAAGGTAACATCTTTCTTCAAGGCTCAATGTGCTGTGGTTGCTTTATCCATCTGATGCATTGATTATTTTAAAATAACTGCTGTTATTTTAGGCATAGAAGACTTCTTTACTAGACCTGAAATTATTAGGGACTGAAAATTGCACTGAAACTTATGAATCTGACTCAGTACCAAAGAAATAGCAGATCCATAGAAAAAATATTATTTATTTATGTATTTATTTATTTATTGAAGGAATTTTACCTAGGAGATTTGTCACCTCTAGTGTTTCCTTGTGTTAGGATTTCTGAATTAGGGAGCAAGCAATCATACTTTAATGAGCATTCTAGCCTTTCCATAAAAATTTCTTGTACTGTAATACTGTATAAGAGTCTAATTTATAAAAACTACGAAGAATAAATATAAAATACGAATCTGCTTAGCTTTTGATTTTCTGGCTTCAGCTTTAACATGTTTCATATTTTACATGTTTAATAGCAGGTTAAAGTATAAATTAGATTATCCTTTGGATGGAGGTCTGAGGTGTACTTGGCTTCTTGGGAGGTCTAGAGATTTCACTACTTGAGTCCAGTCGTTCCTAGATGCAGTCTATAAACCAAAGGGGCTACTAGACACCTGTAAACACCGTCTGGTAAAGGGAGTGTTTAGCTAGTCGTTCTCACTAAAGGCTGTGGTAAACACCTGAGAAAATGAACCCAAGACACTTTTCTATGAAATAGTCCTCCATCACTACATTATCCTTCCAAAAATGCCCAGGCAAGTATACTCAACTTAGGTTTCATGGAGGTCAGCAGATTTGTCATTCCTTACACACAGCTGCCAAACTAGCTTATGTACATTCCTAAAGCTATAATGCAGCGGGAAGAGACAGGCGTGGGAATTGGGCAGAATGATGAGCTTGAGTTAAGCCAAGGGGAAAAAAACTCTTAGCCATCATACCTTTTTTTGGAAGAAAAGCATATAAGTCAGAAAATATACTAATTTCAGGAAGAAATTTTAAAATAAGTGGGTTGGACTCAAAATAAAAATGCAGAGAGCAATGACTTGTAGAATCTGGGGAACAGAAAGCTGCAAAGAGCACAAGATATTTACAAATATGTATATATTATACATATTTGTACATATACATATATGTATATATGTACAAAATATATATATATATATGTATATGTACAAATACGTAAGGGGTGAGTGTCAGGGGGATGTTAGGCTTTTCTCAGTGATGACCAGTGATAGGACAAGGGGTAATGGGTGTAAATTGTAGCATAGGAGGTTCAAGGTGAATATCCGAAATTTTTTTTTTGCTTTGAGAGTGACAGAGCACTGGAACAGGCTTCCCAGAGAGGTTGTGGAGTCTCCTTCACTGGAGACATTCAAAACCCACCTGGATGGTTCCTGTGTGATGTACTCTAGGTGACCCTGCTCTGGCAGGGGGGTTGGACTAGATGATCTTTCGAGGTCCCTTCCAGCCCCTAAGATTCTATGATTCTATGATTCTATGATATATAAGGCACTTGTATGGTGATTAAGATGAAGTAACTGTCAGTCTTATAATCATGGTAAGTGTTCCTTGGAATGTCCTATTTTATATGTGCTTAAAAGAAAGTGCTGATGGTGGATGAAAAGAGATCAGTGTTTTTTCTTCACCCAGGCTTCTCACACCACCTGGTGGGTAGTTCAAACCAGAAAATTCTATGCATCCTAAGGAAACTGTTGCCATTAAAGTGTGAGAAATGAGAGAAAAGAGGAAGGGAATGATGTGATGCTTGCCAAGGAAGGGAGACTTTTTATATACAAGGATGGCTGTGTAGTAATTTCTTTTCCTAAGACCCATGAGATTTATGGGAAACCTTCAGCTCCCTGCAAATAAAACGTTTTCTTATGTGTATATGTGTCTGAGGATCACTGAATCACTTTATATTTTTTTCCCCATCTTATTTAAAGAAGCTTTCTAAGAGGCATTCTAGCCATTATTCACTGGCATACTGATTCAGTGGGCTGATTCTTTGTTCCAGTTCACATATATAAAAAGTATGTTTGCAGCAGGACTCTTCCATATTTCTTATGGAACGAGTGAGTACATAGCAGCCAAACAGAGAGCACTGCAGCCATAAGTGCATTACTAGATACCTAACGGTCTCAGCCTTTCAGCACCATCAGATGTTAATAGTTGCTGGTGCATGTAGTGTGTATAATAAAGTGTATGGCTACAGTTCAGTGCACATCTCAAATACATGCCTGCTGCCTTTATGCACAGTAAAACAGAGAGGAGAAAGGGAAGGTAATGAACTGGCAACTTGCCTCTTGGGTAGCTAACAGAGAGAGCACAATCTAAAAGAACAAGTTTAGAATTAAATGCCAGAACAACCTGTGTCTTCATCCTTAGTAGCGTATTCACAGCCAAACTCATCCTGAAAGCACTTGTTGCACTCCCAGACATGTAAACAATCTGTGGTTGTACATAAGCGTCTAAGCTGAAGTCTGTAGGATCACTCACAGGCTTGAAAAATTGAACGACTTACAAGGTATACTGGATTAAAAACCAAGGGTTCATTGCTCTGCCAGACTTAACCATCCCTCATTTTTCAGACATGCCATATGAAATCAGATTCCTGTCGATGTCGGAAAAAATAATATTTCTGACATTGGACAGTAACATTTTAACTAACCTGTTCTATCTCTAGAGGTAAACCTGAGACTGTTGAGCTCATTTATAATTAGGATTGTATTTGTCTCTCTGTAGCCCTCTAAACAGAATTAAACAACTATGAGAATTAATTAGCTGATACCTGTCACATCCTCTGAAGATGAAAAGTACTATCTAAGGGCTATTGTGGTCATCATAACAGTCCTTACCTTTGCAAATGACTATATGTAATCAAAATGTTAGAACTTCAAAGAGAACAATACCTGATAACTATATTGTGTTGGCAGAGAAAATGCAAGATTGTATGACAAGAATTACTGTGATGTTCTTCACCATCTCTTCTGAATTCAGTGTCAGCAGTGAAATGTATTAAGCACAGAGGTAGTTGTCTTTTCCTCTGCATTCCTAAAAAAACATTAGGTGACTAAGACAGGAAGGGAAGGCTAGTATTCAGTGTTCTCTGTAGTTTTCTTACCACAATGACCACAAGCTAGAAAGACAGATTATCCTGATACAGATTATCCTCTTTATTATAACTTTTCCAGAGACAAACTGCATTTACCATGACATTAACAGAGTTAGATTCTCAGGGACTGTGGATGGATTTATGAGGCTTTGTTCTGATATCTGATATTTTGCTCTGTGCACCTTAGCTGCATAACCCAAACAAGGGAGAGGAAGAAAAAAATTGCAGAGGAAAAATGTGGGAGTCCCTTCAAGCATCAGGGTTATAGGGAAATGTTCATCACAGCTCTTGCTGAAACTTTGAAAATATATCCATGGCCCAGTCAGGCAAATCTGTGCTCTGTGATGCTCTGTCTTGGAGTCCTTTTGTTACTAAAGTACTGAGGTAATAGTAAGCTAAGACAACATGATGAATGCAAAGGAGTGTTAGGTCTCAATTTAAAGTGGCTCTTCAGTCCCTGTAGGACTAGAAGATGAGAGCCTGCTTTTGTCATGTTCTGAGAAGGGCTGGAATTCACATCTAAATTTAATTTCCATTCTATTCCACATTTCACCTATCTGAGACTGGGTAGTGAGTGGAAAGACATTTCACTTCCTTTAAAATAATAACTTTAAAATATTTAGAGTGAAAGAAGGGTGGAATTTTTGTTGTCTTACAATACTATGCATCTAGACAAGATCCAGATACAAGGAAATCCTACAGACAAACTTCAGGGCTCTTTGTAGGTGTAGGATTCCAGGCCATGGCAGCAATGCTTGATTTGCTCGTGCTAGAGCTGCAGAAAGCCATTATTCCTATTCTTACTGTGAAAGAGATGAGGTGGGCTGGGACAGTCAGATGGTCATTCCAGTTAGGGCTGTCACTGGTCTCACAGTCTCAAAATTGACTCTGTAAGATTATGTTTTGCCAAGAAAACAGGTATTTTTTTCTACTGCATTCATAAGGAAAAAAAAAAAAAAAAAAAAGTAAAGTCAAACAATATATAATTATATTTATGTATTATATTATTTATAGCATTAACATTTAGAAAAATCTACTATGATAGTGAGTCTACATAAGGCATGGAATTGTTGGTTAAATGTTACATTCTTGCCTGCATTGGCTCTATTTCTTTTACTCTTTAGACTGGCAAGGGCTTGACTTTCAAGAAACAGGTGAGGCAAATGATGCATTATTAGAAAATAAAGTTATGAGAAAATGTATTTCCTCAGTGTTCTAACTTTTAAAATAAACTATGGATGGTTTTTGGGGAATTTATTAGCTTCATAATAAACAAACAACCCCACCATGCACAATAAAAATACAGTCTGTGGTTTCAGTAGAGCATGTAGTCCCTTTTAACACTAATTTGTCAGTACATTCAGAATTTTGTATGTGTGTGTATTTAATCAGTGTTATATTCAAGGCTCTGAAGTATAATCCATGAAAGAATGTTCTTAAGAAATCTACTCTTCTAATGTTTTATTATTTCTGATATTGTTTATACTGTTTCTGTTTGATGAGTTTAGGCAAAGATGTAAAAAAACCTCATCCATTAATCCAAAATGAGCTTAATGGCCATGTTGTAAATGTTTACCTCACATGAGCTGTATTGATTGCAAAAACTCTATCAGTACTGCAGGTTGATACAGTAAGCATTTCTATCCTGTAGTCACTGCTGGGATATACTATAGTACAAAATTAGATTTAGTAGGTATATTTAAAGTAATTAGCTTATGTACTGGTTGCACAGACAGACAGTGGGTTAAAGAAAATATTCTTTTTGTGTGTTTCAGACATGTCTGATTTATTGTTTTGATTTCCATGTGGCATACTTTGCTTACTGCATTCTTGCTAGCTAATTTAAAACTAGCTTAAATATATTGCTCTGTCATAAGTAGTAACTAAGGGCAGCCTGGTTATTCAATATGATACTTTTTCAAAAGAAGAATAGGATCAGAAGTTCCCTGAAAATTACATTTATATAATAAAAACCAAAAACAAAACAAAACAAAACAAACCCAAGACTGTAGAAGATCTGAAATGCCATGAAGAAACACTTTTAGCAATCTCAAATCTTACATGAAATGAAGAAAATATGAGTTCTTGTACCAGTCCAGGCTCAGGTCTGCATTGAAGAATAATAAGCCTCCTTTGTCACTCATCACATGTTGCAATAGATAAACTTTTAATGAAAAATGAGTTTGCAGTTGTATGATTATGAGACCTTAGCTGTACTATCTCAGTTCTATTACAGAATCATGGAACAGTCCAGCTTGGAAGGAACCTTGAAAGATTGTCTGGTCTAGCCTTTCATGGGAAACCATGTCCCTGGGGAGATTGTTCCAGTGAATGATTGCTCTTGTAAAAAAAAAAATGTTTCTTATGTCGAGAGAAAACCTGGTGCAACTGGTACCCATTGCCTCTTCTCTTCTTCAGATATGTTTATCTAAGTATTTCCCCTGTCCCCTCTCTGCCATCTTTGTATTATTTGCATATCAGGTGCTAATGTGTGTGCACGTGTGTTTGAGGTATTCTCCAGTTTCTACTCACGGCTCTGAGCAGCCTTTTCTTTACTGCAGAGCTTCAGTGTCATCATAGAAAGTCTTTATGTTCATGTTCCAGTAAGAGTGTAAGTAATGATAATAATAGAATCATAGTGTAGTTAAAGTTGGAAGAGACCTTAAAGATCATCAGGTTCCAACCTTCCTGCTATAAGCAGGGACATCTCACACTAGACCAGGCTGCAAAAAGCCTTGAACGCCTCCAGGGAGGAGGCGTCCACAACCTCCCTAGGCAACTTATTCCAGCATCTTAATACCCTCATGGTGAAGAATTTCTTCCTGATGTCTAACGCTCTTTCAGTTTAAAACCCTTACCCCTTGTCCTATCACTACGGTCTCTGGTGAAAAGCCCCTCCCCAGCTTAATTAGAGTAGTTTCAGACTAGATATGAGGAAGATATTTTTTACAATGAGGGTGGTGAAACACTGGAACAGGATGCTCAGAGAAGTGATAGGTGCCCCATTCCTGGACACACTGAAGGCCAAGTTGAATGGTGCTCTGAGCAACCTGCTCGTTGTAGGGGCTGTTGGACTAGATGACCTTTACAGGTCCCTTCCAACCCATACCATACTGTGATTCTGTGATGCAATAAAAATGAGGGAACAATAATTAGGCGTACAGATGTGTTATGCATAACTTCTTCCCAGGCTTGAGAAGGACTTGTCATAGTGTGAAGTGTTTGTGGAAGCATGATCTGGAGACAGTAATTTTCTTTAAACAAATGAGTAAATTTTCTCTGGTAATGATAAAACAGCAGTAAGTGGTACGTGAGTATTCTTTTGGAGCAGGTATTCACTGATAGTAGCATGATTAGTAAAAACAGGCACTAATGCTGTAACAAATGTTCAAACTTAATTGCTTTTCAGTCTCACCTAAGGTTTTAAATCCTGTAGTTATGTGGACAATTATTGTTTCCGGTATCTAGATAAATGGAATGGGGTTATAATAAACATTGCAGCATTGAAAATACAGCACAAAAGTGCAATTTCAAATCTCAAACTATAGACATCTTTTCAGACATTCAACAGTCTGTGCAAGGTTAGATCTCTGATTTTATTACAGAGATTAAGAGTTTGAATATCTGTCATTTTATCCAAAAGAACATATGATTTTTAGACTTTTCATTCTGTGAATCAAGTTCATAATCTTGGTAGTGTGGGAGAAATATTATGGTTTTTTTTAAATCATTATTACTATTATTTTTATTAGTTACATTGTTAAAGATTATCCCCAGCCTAGCAAGTAGGAAGACTCCACAATGCTTTAGACATTTTGCAATTTGTAAGAGAAATGAAAGCTGAAAGCACTACACGTTAGTTTACATTTCACTAATCATAAGCAACAGCTATCTTATACGTTGTCTTATGTATGCAGTTAAATCTATTTCTAACAATGAATGAACCCTGCATCCAGAATCTAAATCTGTGGACAAGTATCACCTTTTTTTCATCTCCAGTTTAGTTAAGAAGTGTATAGATGAGGTAATATGATTAGATGCTTGCTGAATTAGTTAATTTGGTGGGGTTATGAACAGATAAGCAAATTATAGAAGTAAAATCTAACCATCTGCCAAGGATGGTATTTTATATTGAAAGAACTGGTATAACATAGGAGACATTGATAAATAATATGTGCAAAATATATACTTACTTTATCTGGGACACTTACCTAAATAAAACCAGTGAAAGTTGTACAAATTATTTATCTTCTGATTTTTATTCCTTTCTCAACACTGGAAAAATATGAGAAAACATAGATACTACAAAGAAGTTAAGATTCTTCATAAATTGAAATATCAATCAAATCAAATGACAAATAAAATGTCTTTTCACTCAAAAATAATTTCTATAGAGTTAATATGTTCTTTTTAAAACACATAAAAATATTTTTTATTAAAAAAAGTAGAGATCTTCTTTAGAAACAGCTTTTTATTACTATCTCAGTAGATGTTTTTTCTCCAGGAGAAAACATACTGAGAAAAGCTAAAATTGGTGATAAAGCTTGGTATTGCTGAATCTGCATGACTTTTTTATTTGTTTGTTTGTTTGTTTGTTTTACATTTGCCTTTTATTTTTTTGCAGAGGTTTTTTTTTTTTGTTTGTTTGTTTGTTTTTTTAATGGATAATAATACCAGATTCACCTATTAAAAATATAGCATGAAAATGAAGTTTGATAATATATTCATATGTAGTGATGTTTTAGAGTAAAGTAAAGCCAATACAAATGCCATGGTACTTACTAGGGAGCTGCTCAAAATCAAGTGTGACAGTCATAACTATAGGAGTTAGGCACTATTCACTGTTTTGATGCTGAGGATGAGTTTAACCCAATAGTGTAGTACAGTGCTAGAATGTACAATTTGTAACACAGATCTGTGTCACCTTTTGGAAAAACTGCAGCACTAGTCTTTGAACTGATCAAATTACCTGCCGTTGTTACCTCAAATTTAATTTCCTTAGTTAGTCTTTGTGGGAGGACAGACCCTGTGGTTAAATTTAACAAAAGGAATGAAGTCCTGCCAGTCTGCCTACCCCCACCCCCTCTGCAGAAGGACTCTTGCAGAAGACAGCAGGCTAAATCACTGTTTCCTTCATCAGATAAGGAGTAGAGGCAGAAGGAATAGACTATTGTGTTAGCCAGAGGTATCAGCTAAAATAAAACTCTGGTGTCTGGCCTGGGCATGTTGACTGCAGACTTGATAACTGGCAATCAGCATGACTTCTGGAACAGGATGAAGATTCTGTGGCCTGGAGCAAAGCGATAAACCAAAGCAATGGAAATTACGACAGCTTAGAAATTTGCATCTAGAGTGACACTGGGTGTTTTCTCCTCCCCTCTCTTAATTAATATGAGCCTACAGAGGTACCAATCAGAAAATTATTTATGACCTCATCCCATCTCATCAATTAGTATAAATTAGTTTTAGAATCCTCTGGTTTTTTTGGGAGGAAGAGTTCAATAGCTATCTGGATGGGTCAATGTGCCTGAATCCTCTCTTCTCCCCCAAAAGGGGATGCCTTTTGATAAGACTTGCACCTCTGACTCTGTTAGATGTTTTATTTTGTCTTTACTAACTTCACTTCAAATCTATGCTGATACAGGATTTATCAACGGCTATCCAGAACTTGTTAGAACTATCGCATCAATAAATAATCTCAGTTCTTAGGGCTCTGAGGTGGGCAAAGTGCTTCAGTGAAAGTTCTTTTGGTGGGACTCTGAAGCAGCAGCTTTGCAAAGCTGTCTCAGTGAAAGTCCTCTGTGGAACTCTGAAACAGGCAAATGTTGCCCTTTTTTATGCAACACTGTTTTATGAGGTCTAGATAGATGTTTACCTGAAATATCCAGAATACTGTCAGTATTTGTACTTGCCAGGGGAGCTGCAGATCAGTAGCTGCCACGCTGTATACTGGACTCTTAGCTGGACAGAGTGCTGAGCCATCTTGTAGAGACCATGTTTTTGCAAAAAAAGGTTGGACCAGGTGATCCTTAAGGTCTCTTCCAATATTGTATTCTATGATTCCATGATTCTATGATGATACATGTTTGAGACTTTGCAGCCAGGGTGATAAAGAGATACACAGGTAAGAGAATGCAGTGAACATGCTATATAAAAGCAGTCTTTTCCCAACAGCTCAACACAGTGCTTCTACACCAGTATATTCTGGCATGTCTACTCAGGTAGATTTTTACAATCTTGAGGAAGTTTTTGAGCTGTGGAGTCACAGAACGGAAATGGTCTGGAAACAGTAATCACCATTGTGTCATGTAGTGCTGCATTAATACAGATCTTATAACTCCAAAACTTTGTTGTTTCCTATCAAATGCTTCGGGCATGAGGGAGAGAGCTTGTGCATGCTTTGTGTAGGCATAACATTTGTCACTTCAGTATGTGTTGTAGGTTATTAGTGTACTATTGCTTTAACTGTCCTTGATTTTATTAAATCTCATTGTAACCAGGACAAGTCTAGAGAACAAATTATTTGTGTTTCTCCTTGACACCAGCATTAGACCTGCTTCTTGAGTTTGTGTTCCCTGTGTTTATAACTACAGTGCTGTCTGAAAATTTAAATGGCATTATTTGCTACCAAATTATTATCCTCCTGCAGTTCTGTCTATGGAAACATTTCTGGTCACATTACTGCAGGATTATGAACTTTTTTTTTTTACTTTTTTTTTTTTTTTTCTTCTAATACCGGAAAAAATTCTTGTCAGGGATGTTCAGAGTTTTTTTTTAAAAAACTGTATTCCTTTAAAGTTCTTCAAGTTAAAATGTCTTTAATTTTCAAAGATTTCAGATACCACTCATTTCCAGTAAGGTCCAGTGTGCCAGTGTACTTTTAAGTGTAGTAAGACTAAATGAAATCTGGACATGAAGCAATTATATAATTCATTGTAATTGTGCATCTCAGCACCATTTTAAATCTTTGGCTAGTCAGGCAAGCAAGGAAAGGAATCTCTTTTAAGAGTCCTCTCAGTGCTAACTATTTTTTTTTTCATCTCAAACCTTTTATACAACTCGATAGGTAGTATTTTTTGTCAGGCTAATCAAACATAGATTCCTGTGAAATAATATCATTAGTGCTAACTTTTTATTTTCAAGAGCCACTTCTGTGTCTTTCTGATGTCAGTCCTTACTCCAAACATAAAGTAATGAGACATTTTTGTTTTTACCATTTTTTTGTGTATTCTTAAGATATACCTGTATTTTATCATGGTTAACATTTTGATTAAATGTTCAAGAATCATAGAATGGCTTGAGTTGGAAGGGACCTTAAAGATCATGTAGTTCCACCCCCCCTGCATAGCAGGGGCACCTACCCCTAGACCAGGTTGCTCAGAGCCCCATCCAAACTGGCCTTGAACACTTCCATGGATGGGGTTTCCACAACTTCTCTGGGCAACCTGTTCCAGTGTCTCAGCACCCTCACACTGAAGAATTGCTCCCTAATGTCTAGCCTAAATCCCCCCTCTTCCAGTTTTAATCCATCACCCCTTGTCCTCTCACTAAAAGCCCTTGTGAAAAGTCTCTCCCCTGCTTTCCTATAGGCCCTTTTCAGGTACTGGGAGGCTGCTCTGAGGTTTCCCCAGAGCCTTCTCTTCTCCAGGCTGAACAACCCTAACTCTCTCAACCTGTGTTTGCATAATGCATGTGTTTGCATAAGTCTGGGGGATTTGTACTGACCTATGTTCATTGCTGACATACATTTGGACACGGGAACATTTTGACTCTGCTCAATTGACATGTCCGCTCTAAATCTCAGAGGAGGCTGTTTTTTTTCTGTAATAAGCAGGATTATTCATAACCCAGTTATATTGAAGAGTCATATATTCTCAACCTGAACTGCAGCTTATTAACAACTGTACAGTCCAGGAATTTTAACTAAAATATTAATACAGTATGCTACTTGCTGCTGACAATTCATGTCACCACAATTGAAGAGGTTCAGTTGCTGCATCATAAATTTTAATTTTTAGATTATTGCATACCACATGATGTTAACTGTTGTCATGCAGGATGTTGTCATCTTGTAACTTTTTTTCCCCTCATTAATAGGCTAAAAGATTCAAAGCATGATATTTTAAATATTGGGTTTGTTTTACGCCTTTACAACCTGTAGTGTGAAATCTGACATTTCAGAAACTTGAGTTTCCTGAAGTCACTACCACCTGTTCCTCACTGAAAACACCGCAAGACTGAACAGAATATAGCATTTAATTTACATGTAATACATAAAAATATACTTTCACAATGGAATATATACTTTCACAATGGAATAGCATATTATTAATTTAATCATACTCATATTCAAGTAAGACTAATATAGTGGAAAGCACTACTGAGTGATACAGCCTATAGAATGTGAAAAGACTAGTTTTTTTAATGACCCTTTAATGTCATATGGAAATGTGTTGCAAGAATCCAGGGCATAAGTACAGAACATAAAGACTCAAGAGGTCAGAGATTAAGTAAACAGATACTCATGTAAGTCTATGAAGATTTCCTCCTACTCCTGTGGAAAAGCTTAAGAAACATATTGAAATGTCTCCGCAAGTCACAGAGCAGCTACCACGTGTAACCCAGGTACTGTTGTGTACTTGATTTTATAAATAGGGATAGTTCTTGCAAGTAGTAAAATCTAAGGGTGAACTAGGGAGGGAAAGTGTCAGAAGAGATATTCTAGTACATCAGATTATTTTATTTTGACACACTGCTTACGTATTTTGAAGAATGATTGCCTTATATTCTTCAAAATTAATTCATCCTGTCAGTTATTATAGTGTCTATGATCTGCATAGCAATATGCTAGAACCCTACTGAGATTTTTAGCCCTACTCTGAGATGTAAAATTAGCCTTAAACATTTGTGGTCATAAAAGACTCCTTGGCACTTCTTATTAGAGGTGATAGGGGTAATCTGCTGAAGAGTGGCTTGCTCTGTTAGCCACAGTCTAGTCTGGGTAATTAATTGATTTTGTTTATTTAACAAGAAGAAACAATGGCCAGATTTTCTGTCCTGATCATGCTATAAAATGAATGGTCACCTCTGTAACAAACAGCATGTTTTTGTCAAATGTTACTAAGGTGGTAAACTTTCCATCCCTATAAGCTGTTCATAAAAACTCGTATGCTGTAGTGACTGTATGATTTAAGGTATAAACTAATATGTTTATTTTAACTGATACAAACAAATTGAGGGCAACTGTTTTAGAACATCCTTGTAACTCTTATTACAGAATCTGGGCAAAAAAACCCTGTGTTGTTTGGAAGGTAAAGTTAACACTTGCTGTAAGATTTGATGTATTAGGGATGGGGGTAGAGAGGAGGGTTTATGTTCAATTAGTTGTATTGAAACACACTTAAAGTATTTCTGAGCTACAGTTTTTTCAAAGATTAACCTTATTTTGTTTTATTTTTAATGCATGCCTTGTTTTTTTTTGTTGTTTTTGGTGTTGTTGAGGTTTTATTGAGGGGTTTTGGTTTTGGTGTTTTTGTGGGGTTTTTTTTGTCTGTGTTTTGTTTGTTTGGTTTGTTGTTGGTTTTTTTTGTCAAAACATTTAGTTACAAACCTAGTCTTGAATATATTTGAGCCTCCACCTTATGTACATGGATCCTGCACTGATAAGAGGCAGCTGTGAGTTCCCCTAGAGTATTTGAGTGCTAATAGGCTGGAGGGATTAGGATTTTTAGGTTATCTGTTGGAAACAGAAGTGCTGTCATCAGATCAGCATGCTGACTCTCACAAATATTTTGTTTCCTGTTACATAAATTTGGCTTCAAGATCAAGAGTAAGTCAGCAAGGGCATCAGTATGGTTTGGACTGTGTTAAAACAATCAAGAAGTTTGCTTGCAAACAGAAAGTATGTTATGAACTCCTGAACATGTGACCACTTTTTTTAGTACTGATTGGTTTCTTTGTACATCCCTTGGGGTTTGCCAGTTCTTGCAGGGTAGCGATTCCTCTCTGGCAAGTCACTCTTTTGCCTTTGTCACTCTTAATCTGTTATTTGTTTACTTTAAAATCTTTTTATTGTGTCAGGGACTCTAGATCTAGAAATTTGCCATGATTTCCCTTATGGGAGATGTTGTTAGGTTACTTTTTTCTCCTGTTTTCCTTGCTAAGGGACCTAAAAGGTATTAGAAGAGGGAAAGAGCTAGTAAATGGTATAGCCCCATCATAAATTTACCTCATCATTCTGTAGTTCCAGAGGAATATAATGAAACTCCAGTTACTCTTAAATTTTGCAGCATCTTATTTTGCAGACACATGGTCCTTTTTTTTTGTTTGCTTAAAAAGTCGTGATTTAAAAAGTAGTAGCCTCCTTATGTCATTAATTTTGTCCTGTGCAGACTGATTAGTCCAGAATATACTGCCAATAGACAAGTCTACTGCCTCAGCATAATTCCCAGCAGTAAAGCTGGCATTTAGCCTGCAGGAGTAGATTACTATGGATTGTTTCCCAGGAGCAGCTTTATGAATTATCACATTTGGCATCTGAATGGTATCTTTGTAATACCCTCTTTGTGACTTTCAAAATTCAGTCTGGATATTCACTCTGGACTTAACTTTCAGCAAAGTGCTTATAATTCACCCCAAATCATTCCATGTCAGATCCATTTACTGTAATTGCAAACTCATGCAAAACCATCAATCCATGAAGGAAGAGTTGGGACCTGGTGATTGAGAGGTTTGGCCTTGGACTTGAAGAAGAAAGCATTCTGGTTAACATCTTAAGGATTCTTGCTTATTGTCCCTATCATTCATCTGAAATGAGTCTCTGCCTATGCTATAATATCAATTACCCATTTGTGCTTGGCATTTGTAATTAAAGCCTTTCTTGTTTTGTTTTTTTTTTTTTTCTGTTTTTTTTTTTTGTTCTTTTAGGTTTGTTTTTTGTTTTTTTGCTTGTGTTTGTTTGTTTGTTTTCCTTCTCTTAAGACCTGTGCAGAAAAAATGTATTATTATATTTTCAGATGCGTGAGTATTCTGTCAGACTTTTGCTGCAATTTAGAGAAGCATTTGAGCTGTTCCACAGTTCAGCCAAATCCTTAAGCACATGCGTGAATTTCATATATTAAAGAATGTATTAAGGTTAAGGATTTTTTCAAGTGCTTTGGTAGATTAATATCTTCATTTTTTGAGTACAGGCTTGGCTTCTGGAAGGGGACTTCAGTTATACATACTAATAATAATGGTATAAAGTTTTGAAAACCTGAAGTGGTTGTGGTTTGGTTGGACTAACTGCTTTGAAACAGAAGAAAAGAGTTTCTGCCCCACTCTAGACATATCTAAAAGATAGGACAAATAAAAAGCAGGAGGAGAACCAGTATTATCTATGCTGTATTATTGGGAAACTTATATTCAAAGAATTTTAGGAATCTGTACAAGTGACAAAGGAAGAATACATAGCAATACAAATGACCCATTGCTTTCACTATCTTCAGCTGCCAACCATCCATTCAATTTCCCTTAAAGCTGTGTAATCCCTAAAAAACAGTATGTTCCTTTTCCTTTAATTAACACTCAGTTAAAGAATAGAAGTCCCTTTTAGAAAGAAAAGACTTGTCTTTGACATCCTTTGTCAGATTTCCTGTAATTGGAAAATCTGGAATGGTTCTGCTCATGGGAGCTAAATGTTAAAATCTGAATTCAGTTGTTAGCCTGTTAAAATACATCTCATTTTCTGTTCCCTCAAGCAGCATTGTTGAAATTCTCTCCCCAGGTGTCGGAGTAGCTGGAAGTTACAGCTGGTGTCTGTCCTGCTCTTTACATTAATGTTTGTATTTGTCTGACTGAATGCCACCTGCTGCAAGGGCGAGAGGGTGGGATCACCCTTTTCTGAACAATGTCTTTCAGCCAACAGAAGGTTATTCAATTAGGTAAATGCTGGTGATGATGTCAGCCACCTGCACTCACTCTCCCTGACTTTGCACTTGCTGGGGACAACAGCCTTTTTTGTCCCTGGAGACGAGGGGAAGGTTTTCAATCTGTTATCGTTTTGCATTAGCTTCTAAATACAATTAGTGGATTCTGAGATTTGTTTCTCTCCCTGACTGGAGCTATATGCAGTACAGACTCTTTGTAGAAATATGAATAAGCTTTTGATAATACATTAATGTTTTTGTACCCCTCCCTTTTCTAATGGTCTGAATTTCTCACTTGTTTGCCTCAAAAGAGACTTAAATTTTTTCATATACTTTAAGGCATTGCACTGAGATCACTAAGGTAGGAGTCAGAATTCCTAAGTACAATAGCACTATAGGACTTTTCTGGCAAATTTGTATGCATCT
This sequence comes from Chaetura pelagica, assembly GCF_000747805.2. NCBI lineage: Eukaryota > Metazoa > Chordata > Aves > Apodiformes > Apodidae > Chaetura > Chaetura pelagica. The sequence goes on along the minus strand of NW_009951997.1, from coordinate 329,306 downwards.
GTATGTAATTTTTTCTAAGGGTTTGTTTGTACAGTTAATTTTATTAGAGTGTTATAAATTAGATCAGTGCTTATTGTGGTTACTCTAGCTTCACAAGCAGATACTTTATGTAGAAGAGCCCTGCCTGCCTGCCTTGAGGCTTTCCAAGGTATTCCCTA
>NW_009951997.1:323268-328947 GCF_000747805.2 Chaetura pelagica | reverse complement strand
CCCTACACTTTACACAGTGGATCTTATTTTTGGGAAAAAGAAAAAGAGAGAAAAAAAAAAATTAAAATATGCAGTACAGCATATTCTTATTTTAAACAAATAATCATGCTCCTTTGTGCTCTTTCTTAAAAGTTCATGAATTCTTCATTAGCATGTCAAGCCACCATGTACTTAAAAGTTTATTTTAATTAAAGAATAATGACAACTCTTATATCTGTATCAGATTAGATAATATTTTCATGAAAGATACAGTTTTAATGACATCTTGAAATCTTTACATGAATCTGGAAAATTGTCCTCCCAACAGTAATTATCAGAAAAACCCTGATTCGGCAACCCTGTATGTCCCTGAGATCCTACTGAAACCACAGTGCCATACTGTTCAATTTGAACTAATTCCACTTGGTTTTAAATACACTGAAGAGAAGATTGAGTCTGTCAAATCTTATTTTAGGTGAGGGCATAACTCAAATTATTTCCTACTTTGGTAGCGCTTAACTTAAAAAAAACCCCACATTTATGTATTTATTTTTCTCTTGATGTAGTCTTCTATTATCTCAAATATTTAATGTATGTATTCTCTGTTGTGACTGAATAAGTGTCTAGGCACTCTGTTAAGTAAATTTTATTAATGTTTTGCTAGTTTTAAAAACTAATTTTTCCAGTAGAAACGCACATTTTACTAACTTGCATTAGAACAGTGTTCACAGATTTCAGATATACTTCCTGCCTTTGCTGCCTCCGAAGTACTTAATGATCTTACCCCAAAGTACTGTTTAAACAGTTTTGCAAACAATAGTTTTCTGAAATAATGGAAAATGTAGTTCTATAAAGAAAGGAATTATTTACAATTTCTCCCTCTTCTTGCAAAGGAGGGAAAGTCCACAAGATTTCCATTTCCTAATTATATTCGCAGTTTTCAAGAAATGTGTGCGTTTATATTTAATTGATGATTAATTGTAAAATTTATCAGTTTTTCAGACCTCTAAATAGTCAGTAGAAGTATTACACTGAGACTGCCCCTTCTTCCTAGAATACAATAAAAACAGAGATCATACGGTTTTGTTATTTGTGAATATGTGATGACAAACTTCCAGGACTGTATCTCCATTAATGGAGTACGTTGACCCTTACTGAGAATTATACTGTGGCTTTGGAATAAAACAGCCTGTTGAACAATTAATGTGTAATTGCCCCAGCATTTGGGATTCTTATATTAAAACAGATGTACTAGCTTAGGACGTCGGGCAAAGCCCAATTCCTTTTGACCCATCATTTTTTATGCTCATGAAAAATCATCTGAACTTCTGGAAAAAGCTTCCCAGTTATGTACTCTGCTTGCTTACCATAAAAAAAAAATAATTAAAAAAATAAAAAATTCTGCTTCTAACATTGTTACATCCAATGTACTTAATAAACATGCTAACCACATTTTTATGTAAGTAAATTGAGGCAGAAAAAGAAGATATTCAAACAGGTTATTCAATAAACCAGTTAGACTCCTGGAATATAATTAATGTTTCTACACTGGAGGAGAGGAGGAAGGACCAGAATATTAGAAAGTGTTCCTGATTTAAAACTTCCTTTTGTTCTCTGGGTATATCAAAGTTAAATGTTTTTATTTTCATTACTTATAACAGCAATAAATGCCAAATAAAAACATATAGAAAGCAACACACAACCATTTCTCTAAGCAAAGAACAATGACCTAAAAAGGCTTGGACAAATGAAGAAACAGAAGATGAGCAAAATTAATGAAAAGGCTCAAAAGCTGAAAATCAGTGAATTCACATGAGTACAAATACATTTGCACATCTGATCATGCAAGGCCATGATGCACATCTTTCCACTGTTGACTTTTCATAGGTTGAATATCACAAGTAGTTGTTCAAAATGCTTCAATGCACGTCTGCATAGAGAGAGAAAAAAAACCAAACAACTGTCTGAAAAGCAGGCTAAAGAAAAATTAAATTAGGAGAGCAAGAGAAGAAATACCGTTAAGGTAGTAGTTTTACAATTCACCAAGGTGATGGAATCCAGGATAGCTTATAATTCAGTCAACTGTCATCCCATTTAATGTGGTTTTTTGGGCTGTGATGAGTGGAAATGTGCTGTTCCTACCAGATTAAGTCCCCTGATCTTTCTCTACCCAAGCAAGTTTTAAAAGAGAAAAAGAAATAAAGATTTTAAATTGGAAAAGACGGAGGAAATAAATCTACTCCAAAGCAGATGACATCCCAAGTATTTTGTCTCAATAATTGTGAATGTAAAAAGAGGCTGGGGGGAAAGAGAATTGCAGAATCATATAAAAAGAGAAGATGAAGGAGAGACTTAGTTCCAGGTGGGTAAGTGGAAAATAACAATATACAACTATTGAGTTAAAATAGAACTGAAGAAAATACCATAGTAAAAAGGAGCTATGAATCACAGCAGTATTAGCCACTGTAACACTTGTCTTGCTTTGAAGACAGAGTATGACTTGAGAAAAATGTTTCCAGACCATGTTATGCAGTACATGTGTTACCTTTTCATCTGGACTAGTGCACTTTATGTCTGATGATTTGACATCTCTGAGGTAACACAGAGGTGATTTTTTTACTTCTTAAATGGTATTGTAAAAGAAGAAGGTTGTACTGTCTTGAGCTAAAGATGCCATTTCATTCTCAGTCTGATGTACAGATTTCTTCAAAGGCATACAGTTCCTGGCAAGCCATCCTGTGCAAATTTCCACTAGAGAGAAAGTGAACCTCTTGAAGGCCTCTTGACAAATCTTCCTTCAGTATTAGAAATTAATAATACGGGTCAACTCTGTTTCCAAAACAAGAATTTTCTCAGTTGTAAAAAAGATAAGAAAGTGAGTTAGCTGTACTGTCAGTGGCAATTGCTGAATTAGGTCAAGTATATTATTAAATCCATTGCAGTCTTACAAGGGCTCATCTTCCCATCACTTATACAATATTAATATGTATCAGTTTAGAACATGAGAAAATTATGTTTAGAACAAGTGTTTATTTGACATTTACATTTGTACAACTTAATGCTGTGTTGACAGAAGTAAACTAGACTGATTATAAATATCTGGGTTTAGTTTTTAAAATGTGTTCAAGATAAGAGTCTTCATGGAGGTCCTAATGGGCCTGCTGTGCACGCAGAGTCTGTAAGTACAGTCTGAAGGATGAGCCCATTTGCAGTTTCCTGAACATACAAAGCCCAGCAAGCCCAGAGATTTTCAGCCAGGTAGCATGACACTCAAGGGCAGACAGGCCACGTCTGGCCACAGCTATGTGATTGGAACAACTGTGGTGAAGCATTTTGTGCTTAATCTTCCCCTTGGAAAATTGCACCTTCACAGCAGGACAGACATAAAATATGGGTAATGTCTGTAATTCATATAAGCCATTGTGCATCCATGGAGGTGTTCTATAATGGAATTAGCCTTCAAAGGGAGATATCAGCTGCAGGGATCACAAAGCCCTCTATTATGCATATGAATATAGGTATGTATATATTTTTATATATAAAATCAGTAAGATGCAATTTAGGTTGAAGGTTAAGTTTGTTCCTAATGGAAGGCCATAGAAGTGTTGATGCTGCCACAGATAAGTAAATCACCAACAGTGTTTAGCTTTAAACAGGTAAATCTCTGTTTTGATTTACACGTGCAGCACTCAAAATGGCAGAATCAATTTGTTTGAAAATTGGTAAAACAAGTTTGTGGGCTATGACCTTATATGTTGAGCTTCGTCCTTGAGGTATTTTTCCTTTATATTTTAGTTCTAAATCTGAGAAAAACAGTTTTTATTGCAGAAGTATTGACATAGCTTTTACTACAACAATGTGGCTGGAATTTTGTTGAACAGCAGGTATATCTTTTGCCAGCTGTTAACGAATCTTTCTCAAGTAGTAGGTGTTGAACAGAAAAGCCGAAGAAAAACCTGCAGTGGCAAAAACTAGCAAGTAATTGATGTGAAGAATTAATAAAAGGGCAAAATACTAATATGGGAATGACACAGGATGAAAATTATTTGGACAGCTGAAATTGTTAAGAATATATGTGGAGATAATAATACATGGATATTTATAGGGTATATATTTATTTACTGTATATTTCAAGACTCAGTTTTGTTAAGAGAATACAACAGCACTCTAATTTTTTAATATATAAGATTATAGAAGGCAATAAAAACAGTTATTTTGGCTAACTGCCACATGACTTAAAATATAATTTGAATGCAATTTTATTATGTACTACACTGTACCTGTGCTTGGAAAAAAGAACAAACAGCAAACTGTTCTGCCTTTTTCGGAGGAAACATGGGAAGTACTGGTTATCCCATGTAGCACAAAGGCACATCTAATCCTTGATAATTTGCTTAGGGCAAGTGCTTGTTTTTATCTGTGGTGAAAATCTTAAGATTCACAGATTTTATTGGATGTCTTCAACAGAGAACCACTGAGATTTGTGTTACATTCATGTTTTTATTCAATAACTTTATTTCCTTTTAAACTTAATTTAATGAAAAGAAAGCAGGCCAAAAATTCCTAGCAAGTGCACATAATTATTTAATACAGATGTGCCTTTTTGATAATCAGATAAATCATCCATGAACATTCATAAAAGCTGATGTCACTAAGATCTTACATTGACATAAAACCCCCCACCCAATTCAGTTATACCATTGGGCCTACATTTTCGTCCAGCCATAAACTTAGCACTGCAAGGTCCAAGATCAAACCATGTCTCTGAGGACTACATCTATACATCATCTAAATCCCTCCAAAGATGGTGATTTGACTACTTCCCCAGGCAGCCTGACAAACACTTCAATGAGGAATCTTTTATTAATATCCAATCAAAACCTCCCATGGCACAACTTGAGACAATTTCCTCTTGTCCTGTCACTTGTAACTTGGGAAAAGAACCAACACCTGTCTTGCTATAACCTCCTTTAAGGTAGTTACAGAGAGTGACAACATCTTCCCTCAGCCTCCTTTTCTCCAAACTAAACAATGCTATTTCCCTAGGTCTTTCCTCCTAAGACTTGTGCTCTAGACCCTTCACTAGCTTTGTTTCCCTTCCTGTGACATGATCTAGCATATGAACGTCCTTCTTGCAGTCAGTGGCCCAAAACTGAAATGTGGTATCTGAGGTGCAGTCTCACCACTGCTGACTACAGGGGGACAATCACTTTCATAGTCCTGCTGGCCACTTTATTCCTGATACATGCCAGAATGCTGTCGGGCTTCCTGGACACCTGAACACATTGCTGGCTCATATTCAGTCAATTTTCCACCAGCCAGTTTTCCATTCACTCTTCCCCAAGCCCGTAGAGCTGCAAGGGATTGTTGTGACCCAGGAGCTGACACTTGACCTTGTTGAGCTTCATGTATTTGGCCTTGGCCAAATCAATCCAGCCTGTCCAGATCCCTCTGCAGAACCTTCCTCCCCACTTACCGAGCAACACACATTCCCCTCCTGGTGTCACCTGCAAACTTACAGATGGTGCACACAGTCCCCTCATCCAGATCATTGACGAAGATATTAAACAAGACTGATCCCAAAACTGAGTCCTGGGGAATGCTGCTTGTGATCAGCTGGCAACTGAATTTAACTCCATTCACAGCTGTTTGGGCCCAGGCTACCAGCTGTTACCCAGCAAATCATACACCTATTCAAGC
>NW_009951997.1:322941-323236 GCF_000747805.2 Chaetura pelagica | reverse complement strand
GGGGAAGAGTGTCAAAGGCTTTACGAAAATCTAGGCAGACAATGTTGAGAATTTTTCTGAAATCCATGTGGTAGTGTTTTAATCAGAAAGAGAACAGCTCACTCCCCTACTGTGTGGGAGATGCAAGAGTGGGTTAGCTTTTATATCTAAACCTAGTGGTCTGAAATCTCTGTACATTTGAATTATATGGATATCTGAGGGAGTATATAAACAAGAATCATACTGTATTAACTGTTCTGTGAATAACCACAAAAAGCTAACATTTACAAAATGCCCTCTTAATTGCTGTTTTTGT
>NW_009951997.1:322593-322928 GCF_000747805.2 Chaetura pelagica | reverse complement strand
CTGCATCTGCAGTTTCTTCATGGTAGTCAGGAGTGAAATTGGAGGGTGTGCCATGCTGAGAATCAGTCTGTATTTTTATTTCTGCACATGCTTCAGCAGTTTCTGACCTGTTTAGCCTTTAGACCGTATCAAATTCTGCTCAAACATCCTACTCTTCTTTTTTTGTGTTGTCTCGTAGCAACTCAGGAAAACTGTTTTTGTGGCCTCCTTGACACCTTTTCATCAGCATGCCTTCTTTCACTTTAATAATTTCCTTTATTTTCTTTTGTTTCAGTGGTCTTTTGGCCTTGTCATTGACCTTGGACAGCAGAACACAAAGAGCATTCCTGAGCTTT
>NW_009951997.1:274730-322573 GCF_000747805.2 Chaetura pelagica | reverse complement strand
CATTAAATCTTGAAAAGAGAACTGTCCTTAACTTCCTAACACTCTGTGTGATAACACAGCAAGCTAACAAATCTTTTAAATCACAACTTTCAGGTTTCATTGGTCTGGGAAGTGAGGATACTACAACATTTGAGTACAATCTTATACTGTAATCTACTCCACTGAATTCTCTGCTTGAGGCAGTTTTGTATGTTCTGTCAGCTCAGCAGCATTTTGTTTGACTTGCTCTTCAGTGCAAATCTAATGGGGATTAATGGCAGCAAACTCAAGAGCACTCAGGGGCTTGTTCACCCTACTTCCACACCACGCGGCTCTCTAGAATGCCAAAGAAAGTGTTCCAGCTTAGGTTTGTCATAATGTCTCTGTCAATTCACTAACAAGTGCCTACTTTAGGGAACCAGATACAACAGGAAAAAAAAAAAAAAAAGCCTTGCTAAGTGTAAAGACACTTTTTATGTCTAATACCTAACGGACTTAGAAATTCTGTCAGAATTTTGCCCCTGTGATGCCACAGTGCAACTGTTCAGTCTGTTTGCCAGATTGTCCCTTTTTTTAAAATGACTGTTAAATTTCATATGCATAATTGATTAGAAAACTTGGAAGTGTTATTGCTTATGATTTTCACAGGAGTATAAAGTAAATTAAAATTATTTGAGGGAATGTTTCATTGGGGAAAACAGAATTAAAATAATTTTGTTTCCATTTGAGTCAAAAGAGAAGCTTATTCTTCCAATCCAGGATGAATCAAGGTGCCTTCTTTCACTTCTGTAGGTATTCTTACTAGGAAAGTAATTCCAGTTTCCTTATTTTCAGCTCAATGTCCCAAGTGGACAGGAGATGCTAGATCCCAGAACACAGTATACTCTCCTGCAGTATAAACTATATATATTTAATTTAGAAAACTGGAATTCAGTTTTAACTCTCAAGTTCAGTTCTTACTACTTGTGTATATGCTCTGCACTAATTGTGTTGGTGTGGAAGAATCTCCACAAAGTAACTGAAATCACGTGTGACATAGCATGAAGAAGACCCCCTTGAATATCCAAGTCTGCTATCTGAATACAGGAAGGTTTAAATGTTTAAGTAAAACAGAACCAACCTTCTCTACAAGTCAATTCTTTTCTCCTACAAACTTTGCACTGGTAAAATAAGATTGGATTGCCATAACTTCTTTCATTGTAAAACAATATTCCTATTTATAAACATTTGTTACAGTGTTACTTCTCAGAAGACTTTAGTTAATGCATGTGCTTTGCCACTCTGACATTTCAGAAATAATCCCAAGTTCACTAAAGATCATAATATGTTACATGATATCAGAAGCCTATAGAAATTGAGTTTATTCAGTGTAGAGGGTAAGTGATCCTGATTTTCATCCAGTTTAATGATTGCTCAAGTGGATTATTTTATGAAGACATTTATAGCATTGGGTTTTCCTTATCTATAGTAAATTATTTTTAATGTGTCTACTCTGGAAATCATGAAGGAGATGGATAGACACACATTAGTTCAGTTGGAATGCTTTTAAGATATGCTATATTAAAATGCTACTGCAATGCTACCAGACCAGGTTAGATGGGGCTTTGAGCAACTTAATCTAGTGGAAGGTGTCCCTGCCCATGGCAGGTGGGTTGGAACCAGCTGATCTTAAAGATCCCTTCCAGCCCAAACTATTTTATGATTCTATGATTTATCCATCACATTCAATTGTGTAATCTGAAGTATTGCCAATTTTTAATACCAAACACCGTCACTCTGTTTCTGAAACATGGATTCCTAATTTTATGTCCTGAAACATTGAACACAGCTGTTGATAAATAATTTTTAATGAGTTAAACAGGTGGTTTCTTGCTCTCTCTTTTTTCCTTTTTTTTTTTTTTTTTAACTAATATACATTTCTTAGTTTTGCATACTTTTTCTTACTGAAAAATGTTCTTTTCATCAAAGCAAAATTCTTTTCATGTCAGTATAACAATGTTGAGAATTTTTCTGAAATCCATGTGGTAGTGTTTTTATCAAAAAGAGCACAGCTTCACTCCCTTACCATGTGGGAGATGCAAGAACAGATTCTCTTTTCAATTGTTGTTAAACATAATGATGCAAGATCAGATTGTCTTTTCAACTGTTACTAGATATTATGATTTACTTTTGAAATGAGACATTTCTATAATAATTAATCAAATTTTGAAATATTAAAAAAATTTTCACCATATGAATAGAATGATCTGAACATCTTCAGTGGGGCAACTGAGTGATGTTGAGCCCAAAACATTCCAGAATGTCTAAGAGAGCTGTCACTTTGTATATGAAAGATCGATCAGCAGACTCTGAGTTTCCATTTGCTACATACTAGGGGAGAATTCTCACTTTGCCTGTAGTGAAAATCCCTCTGACTCTCTATTTAATTCCTTTCCCTCTCTGCCTTTTTCATTTTTCAGAAAGTTATATAAAAGGTTTTTGGGTTCATTGCAGCAATTATTTTCTACTTTTGATACCTCAGGAAGAGTTGACTTGCAAAGAAAGATTTCAGGCACTTTAAAATAAAGTACCATCTTTAAATGTAATTTAAAACATCAGTATTAGCAGAGATTGAATACATTTTATGGAATGCAATTGGAAACTAAGTACATCTGTCATGTCTCATCTGTCTTCAACATTACATGTAAATATGCAATCTGAATTCTGGTAAAACTGCATCTTGCAAGAGAAGCTGACTGAGTCAAACAAGGACAAAGACTAAAGTTTACCTTGTCATGAGAAAGGAAATTGAACAAGAGAGCTTTTTAGAAATACATTATGACAGAAATTAACATGGATCAGAAGCAGCAAGTGATTAAAAACTAATCAAGAGATGGATTTAAGTGACAGTCTGAAACTTTTCTAAGAGTCAGCTGGAAATTGTTTAACTTCAGAGAAGACAAATTACTAAGGACAGAGTAAGTTTCCATGACATGCACAAATATCTATGTATTAAATTATCTTTAGTTTCTTATATAGGACCTGGCCCTATTTAAATTCTTTGGTCCTCCTCCGTGAAGAGAATAAAAAGATACAAAATGCACATGACTGGTAGAAGCTTAAGATGCCTCTTTCTCCATGTTGTCTTGAGGGTTAACCATTCTTTTGTCGAGTCTTTACTGTTAATGTACACTGACCATCAGACAGACTTAATGAGATATTTTTGTGCAGTACTCAGCTATATATAACACACTAGGTTTCAGCAGTCCTGAGAGGAAATGAAAGCTTTAGACTTCTGTTGGACCAGCAGAGAAAATAAATAAAAATAATACAAAGTCCACCTCTCCCCATCTTCTCAAAAAATGCACCTGCTTGCTTTTAGCAATTTATTTATTTATGTTCATTAATTCTTCATAGTCCAATCCCATAATTACCAGAATTATTTTCTTTCCCCTCTCTGCACCTTACTGCCAGCTAGTCAACAGAGTGAGACCCTGAAACCCAGTAAATGTGATTTTGCTATTACTAGCAGCAACCTCACAGGGCCTTGTGCTGGCCTGGGTGGCGATGGCCGACCCATTGTCTGGAGTAAATCTCCCCATCCCCCGCATGGGACAGGGTTGCACAATGGTGTGGGTCATGCTGAGGGAATGTATGGAAATACAATTCAGTGGGCCCAAGACTGAGGAAGGAGAAATCTCCTTCATGGACATGGCAGATTCCTGGGTGAAGGGCTGAGTGTGGCAATTTGCTGCAAGTCCCCCCGCCATTCCCTGCATCCACGTATTGGTCCTCTGGAGGAAGGAGAAGGCAGCCCATGTTCAGACCCCCGCGAGCCCTGGAAGGCTGGGCATGTCCTAGAGCCAAGGGTGGAGAAGAGGAGGAGATAGGAGTAGCATGATTTTTACAACAATTTCAACTGCATGGTTATTGGGATTTTTCCTTGTTTTGTTTTTTGTTTGTTTGTTTGTTTGTTTGCTTTGTATTTGAGGATGTGGACTGTAAAAACTGTAAGTATATCAGCTACACAAGCAGCACTTTGTTAGTATCAAAGACACAACAAGGTCCCTTTTGCCCACATCAGGGTTTTAGGGTAACCAGAGGTGGAAAATGTTGGCAAACCCCTTGGTGATCCCAGCACAGTCACACAGGGAGCTACCCTCTGCGAATATGTCTCTGCAAGTGGCCAGGGGTGATAGCAGAAGACTAAGAATGCAGACCTAGTGCCAAGTCAGCCAGCTGATTGTATGATTTGATTTTACAAGCAGTTTGGGTCCTGGAGGCTTATGGAAGAACTGAGGAAAGGGAAGGGAGAAGTTTTTTGCCTTGGTCTTGCTACCAGCCTGCAGCTCCAGCTGGGCAAACTTAGGTATGGAGAGGAGGCAGCAGAAGTGCTGGTGACTCATGTTGTTAGCCCGAAACCTGAGACAGAAACAAAGAGGCAGCTAGTGAAGCAGTGTGAGAACAGGTGGGATCCAGATTAAAAACTCTGGGTTGCTGCAGTGTGTTTTCTGTCTCTGATCATAGTCTGAGGAGATCAGAGGACTCTATTTTCTGTTCTTTTTTTGTGACCTGATTTGGATGTTTTTTCTGTGAACTGAGAAAAAAGACAGAAGGCCAGGCACACTTGTAGGGGAGATAAGAAAAAGGAGAAGAGCGAATTCCTCCACTTTACTAGCCCCAATCTAGTTGTCAACCCTGCTGCTACCTGAGCTCTTTAGGGCTGAGCTCAGTACAGGGATTACATTTTGGGAACTAAAGCCCTGGGGCTTGGCTTCTCGCACAGGGTGTCCTGCACTGTAACTCTCCAGAGCTTCCTCTGCAAAAAGTGGCCTCCAAAGGGGAGAGAGGAGTATAGAAATAAGAGGAAAGAAATGGAAGAAGGAACAGAGCTTTAAACCACAGGGTTGTTGACTTAGTGCTCTCTGTATTTAGGTAACTCTCAGTGAAGTGAGGTGGAGCTAACTGCGTAAGTCAGAATGTAAACCTGTGAGAGATAATTGTAATTGAGATATTAAAACAGGAAAGAAAAGAAGAAAAGAGAGGTAAATGTTTAGGTACAAGTGCTTGACTTTTCTGTAAGTTAAAATATGAAGTTTTATGTGTTTGTTCTAAAAAAAGAGAAGAAACCTGGGGGTAAGAAACAAGGCTATTGGATCACTGAAAAGTTCCTTAAGCACAACAAGTCATTCATAAAAGGTACTGCAAAATCTATTGAGAAAGCAAATTGGCTGCTATTTGTCTGCAATAGCACCAGAAACACTTCCAGAAAGAGATGCTTTGATGGCTATTCATAGCAATCTTGGCTGCAGGTTTTTGATATTTTTTTTCCCCAGTAAGTAGAACAGAAAGATGAACAAAAAAAACCAAAAAACAAAAAAACAAAAAAAAAGCAAGCTTGGATAGTTTTCTCTTGAGATCAGTTGCCATGGCTAAAGTTAAAAACATAAGAAAAAAAAATGCACCTAGATAAAGTGAGAAAAAGGACAATTTAATGGTTTTCTGCATTATTTTGGATTGGAAGTGTTAACTGTATCTAGGCTAATATCTATTTGCTAGGCTCCCTACATATAGTGTGTTCTTTTTCCCATGACACTACTTTGAATGTAATAACCCAGAGATGTATTCTTTGAGCTCCATCTTCTCTATCTGGAGAGATAATATTACCTAGTTTATGATCAGACTGTTAGTGCTGGACAGCACAAATTAGTCTGCGAGCAAAGTAGATCGTACTTTCATTTTGCCTGAATTCAGCTGAAAATTTAACCCATGTCTGAATTAGTTAATGCAGAAATTCAATGCCTCACTTTGTGACAGAATTCAGAACTCAAGAAGTCCAATTCATTTACGTCCCTCCTGGATCATATTTTCTGGGCATGCCAGTTTGAAGTACTCCATATGCATCTCTTCTGCCCTTGCTCCTTCACAATTAATTGCACAGAGGAGAATACAATGGCACTTTATCTATGATACTGCATTGCATTCTGGAACCCAGCAAATAATCCCTTTGTTCTAATTTGAACCTACACCTCTTGAGTTCAAGGAGATTTTAATGTCATGAGGAAGCTTCCTTTAACTACCAAATGCATGCTCAATGGAGCACATTACCTACAAAACTCAGAGATGTGTAAACTGAAAATTATGCTCTCTTACAGTTGTTGAGTTTTTCAGAACTGTTTGCCTACCTGAAATGAAGTATTAAGGTGTCACAGTTGATGAAAAAAAAACCACAACAACTAGGGAGGTACAATTTTAAAAAATACATTAAATATAATATTTTATGAGATACTTATTGTATCTTTCAGTTAATTAGGTTTTTTTGTATGACCTAAAGGAATGCACAACCTAATGATTTGCAGACATAGGTTGAATCTAAGCATGGTCTAGTGGGTGGTGTCCCTGACCATGCAAGGGGGTTAGAACTAGATGATCTTTAAAGGTCCCTTCCAGCTCAAACTATTCTATAATTCTATGATTCTATGGTGTACAGACTTTAATGGATTTTTTAGAGAGCTAAGGTAGTTTTATTTGGCTTGCTTGCACTGTGAGGGTTGGCAGACATTTTTTACTTTATGTTATTTGTGATTTTTGGCTTCAGAATATTCTCTTATCTGGGGCTCTGTTAATGTTAAATTGATACAGTCTGTGAATTGGGTTAAAGCAAAGAGTGCAAGTCAGGGGAACTTTACATCTATTTGAATTTCTGCAAATCTCTGAATTTTGTTGTTTTCTTATCATGGATGGATCCACATTTTCAATCACTGTCCTACACTGAATGCACTTGCATTCTCCTGTTATTTAGATACACAATATAACGTATTGAATCCATAAAATTTGTGTATAATGAGTTCACTTTTTTTTTAGATATCCACACTGCATATTCCACAACTAAACTTTTTATCATCTTCCATGAGTGAGCTCTCCTGTGGAGAGGAGACCAGTACAGGAGTTTTTAAAAGATAAAAAGAGGCAACATGAGTCAGTGAGCATGCTGCAAGACCAGGGAGGGAAAGTTTTTTTTTGAGATACTTGCACAGGATGTATGGACTAATTTCTTCTGTTATCAGGCATGAACTAAAAAAAAACACAAACACACAACAAAAATCCATGGCTGAATAAATTATCTGCATGTCAAGAACTGTCCTTGAATAGCCCAGTTTGCTATTTGAAGTTATACTATTTGTATTTCTACCTATTTTTTTTTCCTTTGGGGGGGTTTTGAAGTAGTTTTCCTTTGACTTTTGTCATCGCAAATATCCAGGACTGTATAATTTTTAGCACAGCACACCTTTAGCTTAGTATTTAAAGCTGAGATTGCTCAAGGGCTGGTATCTTTACTACTCAGTCTTCAGATTTGCACATTTTCTTCTCAGCACTGCTTGAGTACAGTGACCATGTACTTCATGCTCTAGACTTTAGGCTAAAAGTCTATAAAAGCAAAAGGACTTACTGTATTTAGTTAGGGTTTCACTTTTATCCTCAGCTTTCCCATAGCTCTGTTAGCCTAATATGTCTTCTTATTGAATCCTTTTAAGTTGCTCTGAACTATCAAAGATAATCCTACAGCTTTTGTTTTGTGAGATCCAATTCATCATAGTGCTAATACTTTCACCCCTCCATGCCAACATCCTTGTAATGCTTATCTTATGCTGTCGCATGTTTGTTTCAAATGTGTGATGAATAAGATTTTGAATGGTTACTTTGAAAACTATAAATTTACACTAGGAATATAAATAAAAATGTGTCACTGAGGAGGTTAACATGATCCCATAATTTTCAGAATATGAATAGTCAGACTGATTGACGTGTGGGGTAAAATGAAATAATCCACTTCCTTTTATTGGATAAGTTTTGTTTTCTGTGTGACACTCAGGTGCATCCCAAAGGGGAAGTTTTAATATTTATGGACATTTTTAAGGCTTCACTGCTTATGCATTGTGGTTTGGTTTGGTTTTATTTGTCATTGTTGTTGTGTTGCTTTTTTTGTTTGTTGTTTTTTTTTTTTTTGCCCTTTTTTTTTTTTTCTTTTTTTTCTAATTTTGGGGTGCTTTTAGAGTACTAAATTCCAGAACACAATTCTGTGAAATTTTGTTCATTATAAGAACTCAGGTTGGTCACCTAAAATAATTACTTAGTACTGATTTGTGATACCTGTAGGTCTACTTCTATTTGAAAGATTACTATGAAAATACACGGGTTTTTTCTGGGTTTTTATTAACATTTTTTTAACAATTGATTTGACAAATCAATTTGATTGACAAATATTTCATGCATATATACTTTTTGGCTCATAGCATCCAGGACAAGGGAAGATAGAAGCACAAAATTCAGTCCTTTGGTGAATCATAGGTCTGTAAGTCTGAGACAGAAGATAAATGTATTTCTTTTATCTGGAGTAGTGAATGGGCAAATTATGAGCAAAATTCACTGTTTACATTTACTTCAAGACAGAGTTTTTCTAATAGCAGGAGCATAAGAAATATTCCTTAGAAGAAGTCTACCTGTCCTTTCAGAGCAGAAAGGGTTTGAGTAGTAAGTAGCAGGTAGCACAGTGAATTACCAGACTCCTCATGACTACAGCTTTATAGTCTCCTTTTCTTGCTTCAAGGCAGACACAGAAGAAATTAATTTTAAAAACTTACAGAACAGACTTTGGCTGGGAATCTTTCTCTGAATAGGGTATGCACCTGTGCAGATGGGAAATTATCTTCTTTCATTTAACCTTTTTCCAGATCTCCCCCATTTAAGATATGGTAATTCATATATACATGTATATAAATAGTTTTATTTTCTTTTATAGGGTTTTTACAGTTGTGTTATTTTTGTGTTGTTTGTATTAGTTTGTTTGGTGGAGCTGTGAAGTTGAAAATGGTATTGCAGGAAAATACGTGACATTTGCCATTGAGATTAACTAGCATACAGTAGAATGAAGTTGTTATCATGCAAATCTTTCTATTATTTATTTTATACTGTAAATCTCAGGGGTTTCCTTCATGTCTTGATAAATATTTTAAAATAAGTTATCAGTTAGGAGGAGAATATCATCAAAGAAAAGGATTTTGGAAAGCTTAGTGGACCAGTTTGCCTGACATTATGGGGATGTTGCGGTTTGGAAATAAAGTTGTTGCTGTGAAACTACTGCTCTATAGATATATCCCAAGGGGCATACAAGGAAGACATTTTTTCTATAAACTGTTAGTGTGATGCTCTCATGAATTTCCTGAAAATAATCAACAGGCTCTTGATAGTGTTTCCTACAGAAGATTGGCTATTTTGGTAGGCAGTGAACCTGAACAGTGAGTCAGCTGTTCGAATTGCAGCCTGACTCCAAAGCAGCAGTCTGCAGTTAGAGATATTACTTTTAGACTGATAGCTAGGATGATAATTTGACTATGGAATCCAAAGGGTGATAGCAGTCACTCATACAAGTTTTTTTGTTTTTTTAAAGCAATCTTTTCTGTTAAATGGAATACTCTTGTCACATTTTAAACAAAACTGCTTGAAGTAAATGTATTTTTTAACATTATAATGAG
Organism: Chaetura pelagica; assembly: GCF_000747805.2. Lineage (NCBI taxonomy): Eukaryota > Metazoa > Chordata > Aves > Apodiformes > Apodidae > Chaetura > Chaetura pelagica. The sequence continues at coordinate 313,082 of NW_009951997.1, read as the reverse complement.
GAACAACATATTATCAATAAGATGTAAAAATTAGTAAAGACCATAATATAAAACTTTTTCCATATATCACATAGACCTAGCTAGGTAACAAAACCTTAATTTTATAAAATATATTTTTCTTTTAAAATTATATATAATTCCTTTACAAGATATTCATTACAGAAAAGAAACCAAGTCAGAAACAGAAAAACAGCTAACCAAAGTTATCTAATGTGAGTCCAATGAGATTCCAGGAATAAAACTGAACTTTCCAGCATCTTGTTCTAGAATTCTAGTTCTGATAAATATATTGTATAATTTAGCATCACAGCTAGAAAAAAAACAACAAAAAAAACCCCTCAATTTTTGCAGAACAAAGTTGCTATTGGAACATATCTGTTACTGAGGATTTTCCACATACCTATTACTTTCCATTTTAACACAAACATGTATCAGAAAAACCTAAATTAAATACTGCATTCTAAGCAGTTAATTTAAACAAGATTAATTCTTTTATCTCTCTTTATTTGTTCTCCTGATCATTTGATCGTGGTTACATTTTTAAAAGTTAAGGGCATTAAACTACTAAATTTTATTTCCTTTGAAAAAACCCCCAAAACAGTACCAAGGGAGAGAGATTTTACTAGTAACTGAGTTCATCATGAAGTATTTTGCATATACTTGAATCAGACTGATGTTTTTCAATTTAAAGAACTTCAGAATATTGTAGTTTGCTACATATTGAAAAATGTTGGACTCTTTCACAAAATGGAACTTTGTGTTTCTTTCTCTGTCTTGGTAGAAAAGATAAATGTTGAAACATCATATTTCTTATGCAACAGAAATAGTGAGGTTTGCATAACTCTAACGCTAATATTACTATTACTGTAGCAGATAAAAAAGGCTTTTGTGAAAAGAATCAATATTTATCTCACCATGAAGGCCTGAGTAATATCTAGACTGAGGTGAAAGCGTGCATTAAAAACATTTTCATAATGAAATATGAGTCCCTCCAATTGTTTGGCATTGAAATGTTTTCAACATAGATTATGGAAAATGTCCATTTTGCCAGCATTTTTTCAGCATTAATCTAGTACTTAGTACTTACTAATGTCAAGGACATTGCTGTAATCAAGACACTGTAAGTAATGTCTTTGTTACAGAAAGTGTTGTTCACAAATAATGAAGATGTGCAAATACCACTGGAACTCTTCTAGTGCCAAGCCAGAAGTTAATCAAACGTTCTGTATTAGCTGTTGTTTCAGTGATCATCTACAAGTACTTAGCAAATAGTCAATGCAGCTTAGCCATTGACACTCCATTGTATTCTTGTTTTGCTTCAGATCCAAAATCAATTGCTATCAGTGGAAGTTTTCTGACCCATGGTAAGCAGAGTTGGATCTGGCTCTTACGCATCTAAAAGTGTTTTAGCATTTGCCATCATACTGTCTGCAATGCTGAAACACTAAAGATTGCAGGATTTTCTGCTTTTCTGTTACATTATGAGACATGGCATCTTTCTTTGACTAATGGGATGGAAATCAGTAATAATAGCAGTTAGAAAGTAAGTAACATTCTTCGAAGAAGTAAAAACAAACAAACAAACAAAAAACCAACAACAAAAAACCCAGAAAGAGAATTGATCTTTTTAGTAATTTTCCTGACCAGCAGACACAGGGCTTGCCTTCTATAAAATAGATTTTTGATGAATCAGGAGGGAAAAACAAAGCAACAACAAAAAAATAACCCCACCTCATTACACTGTGGAAATGAGCTATTCTGGGAATTGAATTTAAGACTAAATGGTACCTCAGCACTTGTCTATATGAAACAAATGCAGGATTTGGCAGCCCTGATCCCTCATATTTTGAGGATGTCTACTTCTAGAAAGACCAGTTAGAACTGGAGATCATTAATGCGAAAAGTGCCTGAACAGTGTAAAGTGCTCTTCAGCAGCCTGATAATACATGTAAGACATATGGTGTGAAAGCTAGAAACCGCTTGTTTCTCCTTTGTGTTTTAAATGTCTTCCATTGTCTGGTGGATTTCTTACATTAAACAGTATGTGAATTAGTTTTTCAGTCATGATGTATTGCATCTGTGTCTAGTACTGATTGTTTATTTGTTCAGGGTTGCTGCAAATTTATTTTGATTGTGTCTCTCTGTCACAGAATGATGGAATCATGGAATAATTTCAGTTGGAAAAGATCTTTAAGATCATAAAACTCAACTGTTCCCTCAGCCACTTCACATAAGACTTCATGCCTTCCTGAGTAAAGCTGGACCTTTAGCTAAGCACCTCACAGCCCTGAAAGGCAGAATTTATTTATTTTTTACATTTGCTTCTAAGTTCATGTAACATAGATAATGCAATCTCCATGAGAGCTTCCTTTTGCCTAACTTGAAATCCTGGTGGGACATCATTAAGATAAATTTTCCTTACTGATCTCTGTCACTTTGACTATGTCTGTATCAACAAATTAAACACACCAGGGTTATTACAATGAGGGTGGTGAAGCACTGGAACAGGTTGCCCAGAGATGTGGTAAAAGTCCCATCCCTGGAAAGTTTCAAGATCAGTTTGGATGGGGCTCTGATCAACCTTATTGAGTTGAAGATGTCCCTGCTTATTGCAGGGGAGTTGGACTAGATGACCTTTAAATGTCCCTTCCAACCCAAACTATTCTGTTTCTGTGATTCTCTGGGACTGAAGCTAAAAAGTACAGAACAGAGAATAACAATGTAAGTAAACTCTCTTAGCTTTCAGAACAAGAGGCTTTCATGCAAACTCCTTAGTTATTCTTTGCTGCTTCCATGCAATGCATGGAAATAACTAGCAAGAAAACATTGAGGCCACAAGTGTGACAGAAACTATTCTAATAATTTTGCTACATGAATGATGGATCCCAATGCTCAGGAACATTCACAGACACTGGTTAATTTAATAGTACAGAAATATCTTTTGAGGCTGCTGAAAGGTTTGAAGTTTATTTTAAGTGCTTACTCTATTTTTAAATTTAATGCAAAGATCAGAAAACAGTATCAGCACAATTCCTTGTCTGGATTATCAGTGGACCCCAGAGTCAAGTTTAACATGATAGAGTGCTCACTTGTCCCCTCATGTTAGAAGCAGATTAAAGCCACCAGATTGAAAACAACTATAATGTTAATACTAGGAGTATCGGCATGTCAGTTGAATCTAATGAAGGTGAAGTAGAAGACAATTACATTTATGTCTATGAAAGAAAAGCTCTTGCTTTGCTTGTTCCTGAGGCCACCTAAATGGGATACAGAAAATGATGCATGTCTTCATATTGAAAGTTGAGCTGTGGTACCTTTTCAGCTTAGAGATACTAATGCTTCTCTTCATAAATAAACTAATACTAGCTCTGAACTCATTGGCTAGGATGCTGATAGCAAAGTAACTGCAGAACTACAGAGCTCTTTTTAGGCACCTCCCCTCTTTCACTGCCTTGTGGATTTCTCTTAAGAAAGCCCAAAAAGCAAAATAAAGGCTTAATTCTTATTACTTACAGATTATTGAGTATTGTAGCAAATACTGAATAAAATATCTTTGTATTATACATGGATAGCGTTTGTAGGACACACACATTTGGGGGCTTTTGGTTATCACACAACATTTTTTGAAACATCAAATAACAAAACAACAGTGAAACTGCGGGAGACTGGCACAGGCATCGTATTTGCTTTAAAAAATAATGGCTTTGGAGTACATTCAATATGTATTGTAACAGCATCTTATCCGTGTTTTTAGTTCTGCTGCTGCCTCAAGACCTAAACTATTCCTGTATTTCAGTGCTTGATGCTTGCCACTTTTGTAGGGTTATTAAAAACTGTCATGTTGTCATCTCTTGCTGCTGCAGAAAGTCACAAAGCAGAATGATGTAATTCAGGTATTGTTTGTAGGCCACAATTGGGAGGATCTTTGAATTTACTTTAATATTCATCCAGCTCCTAGTATTTTAATCCTGAAAGAAATTCTGACTTTAAGATCTCTGTGTTTTATGGATATATGAACAACAAATTATTTGGTTATGCATTACAGTTTTTATAAATGTACATTTTCTGTGTGCTTTTTTGGCAGTTGTTCTTGCAGTATTATTTTTGGTAATTGCTTTATGCCTTTGTTGGAACTGACTATATTAGTATGAATAGTCTTGATAAATGTCAATCGCTTTAGGACAAAAACCTGAAGTCCTTCATTCTGCAAAAAACAACATTAAATGAAACAAACAATGTAATTTTTAATGTGTGTGTAAGCAAAATGAAAGCATATTGGCATTTTTATCCTCAATTTTCTTAAGTCACACCTATGACATTGTCATCAATACCTAAAATTCATAGAACTGCAGAATGGTTAAGATTGGAAGGAAGCTCTGGAGGTCATCTGGTCCAATCCCCTGATCAGGCACGGCCACCTAAGGTCAGTTGCCCAGGACTGTCACCAGATAGCTTTTGAATGTCTCCAAGAATGGAGACTCCACAAGCTCTCTGCACAACCTGTGTCCATGCTGTCGCTCTTGACAGTGAAAAAGTTTTTCTTAGAGGGAACATCCTGTATTTCTATTTGTGCCCATTGCCTCTGTTCCTGTCACTTGGCACTACCAAAAAGAATGCGACTCCATCTTATTTACACCCTCCATTCAGGTATTTATGCACATTTATAAGATCTCCCTGGACCTTTTGGCCCAGTTCTCTTAGCCTCTTCTCGTATGGAAGATGCTCCAGTCCTTCAATAATTTCTGTGACCCTTCACTAAACTCTCTGCAATAGCTGCATATTTCTTCTGTGTGGGGGAGCCCAGAACTGGACCTAGCACTGCAAGTGTGGAAAAGAACAGCTCTCTGTGGCCAACTCTCTGCAACCAATTCTCTGTGCTCACTTCTATACAGCCACCTCTGGATGGCCATTTCTACATGGCCAACTGTCTGCAGGATAACTGTATGCACTTGGCTGTATGTAGGACTGCTCTTTGTGAGTGAGCAGATGCCTCTGGTTCTCTGTGTCACACAGTGAGCTCTGCACAGCCCTTGAGCATTGGCTCTGTGTGGTGTCACAAGGAGCCCTGAGTGCCTGGTGATGAGTGGTATCTCACAGGAGGCAGAGGGGACACCACCAGTGAGCTCATTGCAGGACAATGTGCAATGTGCAGGACACATTGCACTAGGGGGAGGAAGAAGCGGCATTTAGGCAATGGGGCAAGCAGCTGAGGAGACAAGCAGGAAGCAGAGGGGGGAAGCAGCTCTGGGGGCAGCTCTGGGTATGAAGCCATCTGGCAGAAGAGCCTGCTGTTTTGTTAGCCTCAGATTATGGGCACAGCATCCCACCACCCCAGCAGTCTTTTCAACCCCGCACAACAAGGAATGATTAAGTAATGATTTATTTGTAGTTCTGTAGTTGATCTAGTTGTCTATATCTCATTGTTGCCTTTATCTCATTGTTAATTAGTAGTTAATTAGTTGTTAAGTTGCAGAGCTTGCTGTGCACTGGGGAGGACTGATATGGCATGGCACTGGGCAGCAGGGAGGACCAGTGGTATCTGCTGACTGGTGTGGTGTTGACTACACAGAATTGTCATGCGGAGAGTTGGCCTCAAAGAAATGGCTGTGGAGAGCTGGCAGCAGAGAGTCGTCCTACATCACCCCCATCGACCTGCTAGCTACACTTTGTCTAATGCATCCCAGGATACCATTATTTGCCCTGGCTGCAAAGGAGTCATTGCTGGCTCATGTTTCAGTTGGTGTCCACCCACAGTCCTTTTCTGCAAAGCTGCTTTTCCCAGCTGTCCTTTCTGCAAAGCTGAATGGTCTGTCACCAGTTTATACTGGTGCATAAGCTTGTGCTTGCCCAGGTGCAGAACTTGTGCTTTTCCTCTTTGAACTTCCCCTTAACAAGTTATTGTCCCACAACTAGACTTTGTGCCTCTGATCACTACCCTTTGGGCCTGGCTGTTCTGCAAGTTTGTGATCCACCTCACTGTTACTGCAGTTCAACATCTTTTCTGTGAGTATCTTATGTGATCTTTGCTGAAGACGAGGTAGACAGTATCCACTGTTCTCCTCTCAGCTGTCAAGCCAGGCATGTCACCAAATACCTTTATCAAGTTGATCAATCATGAGTTCTCCTCGTTGAATCCCTGCTGACTATTCCTGATCACCTTCTTGTCCTTCATGTGCCTGGAACTGAAAATGGAGTTATCAGTATTGAGTTGGGGTTGTGTACAGAGGTGATATTATCTGTTGCTTCACATATTGCACAATGACAGATGGGGAGATCAAAAATAGTGAACAGTATGACGTTTGTTTTCCTCTGTATTTTTAATTTACACATAATACATGTGAAATTATTACAGTAAGAAGAATGTATATTGCAGCTGGAAATGGAGATATGATTAAATTCTTTAAAATGTAATGGGATGAGTTGTGTTTGTACAATGTCCCATTAACATTACAAGCACTGTTATAAGAATGAATTCAGGTTGTTCCACACTCTACTCTCATTATAACCTTTTTATTCCCACATAACTGCTGTACGGTAGGGTAAACAATAGCAAACCTTGTTAATGCCAATTCCATCTCTGTTTAATTCCACTGACTTCATTTACTCAGCGCCTAATGCTTACAGTGAAGGACATAAAAGAAAAAATATAAGCATCAGAAGGTGAAAGTATGACCTGACTGGGAATTTAGCCATAGATGTCTTTGTAGCTGAAATACCTTCTGTTATTTCAAGACAATGCAGATAAGAAGGGAAAAATCTTAACTGAAATCAAGATAAAAACTATTTTAGACTTATATTTCACTTACGTAGGAGTGAATCAATCAATCAATCGAACTTTGAAATTATTTTTAAAATAAACTAAAATCCTCCAAATCCTAAACCTACATTATTTTTATTTCCTTTTTTAAATAATTTATTATTGCAATTAAAGTACAATACAGAACAAAACATCAAATATAAAAAAGAATATTAAGATGAGAATATTGGAGATTCCAGTACACTTTTAACTTGTTTATTGGGTTTGCTTGGCAAGGTTTTGGCGGGGGTGGGGAGAGGAGCTACAGGAGTGGCTTCCATGAGAAGCTGCTAGAAGCTTCCCCCATGGTCAACAGACCAATGCCAGCCAAGGTCCAAGACAGACTGTCCAGTAGCCAAGGCCAAGCTCATGCACCAACAATGGTAGTAGTGCTTCTGTAATAACTTATTTAAGAGGGGAAAAAAACCCAGACAAACACCTGTACAAATGCAGTTGGAGAGGAGAATGAGAATATGTTAGAGAAACAACTCTGCAGACACCAAGGTCAGTGAAGAAGGAGCAGAGGAGGTCCTCGAAGCACCCGAGCAAAGATTCCCCTGCAGCAAGTAGTGAAGATATGGTGAGGCATGTTGTCCCTCCACAGCCCCTAGAGGTCCCTGGTGGAGCAGATAGCCATCTGCAGCCCATGAAGGGCCCTTACCTGGAACAGGTCATGACAAAGGAGGCTGTGACCTCGTGGAGAGGCTGTACTGGAGCAAGCTCCTGGCAGGACCTGTGGATCCATGGAGAGAGGAGACCACGATGGAGGAAGTTTGCTGGCAGGACTTGTGACTCTCGGGGGGAGCCATGTTGGAACATTTTGTACAAAAACTGTAGCCCGTCAGAAGAATGCATGCTGGAGAAATTTGTGGAGAACTGCCTCACATAGATGGGACCCAAAGCTGGAAAGAAGAAGAATGCGAAGAGGTAAGAGTGGCAGAGACAATGTGTGATGAACTGATTACCTTGCACCTCTGGGAAGAGGAGGTAGAGAAAATCAGGAGTAAAGTTGAGCCTGGGAAGGAAAGAGGTGGGGAGAAGGTGTTTTAAGATTTGGGTTTTGTTTCTTATTATCCCACTTGGATTTGATTGGTAATAAATTAGTTTAATTTCCCCAAGTCCTGTCTCCTTTGCCCATGATGGTAATTGCTGAGTGATCTCTCCCTCACTTTACCTCAACCTACAAGCCTTTTGGTATATTTTCTCTCCCCTGTCCAGCAGTGAAGAGGAGTGATAGGGTAGCTTGGTGGGCACCTGGCATCCAGCCATGGTCAACCAATCACAGAAAAAAATTGTCAGAACAAATTATAAGAAAACCTAATTTCAAAACATTTTCATTTTGCACATATTTTTTGACAGAAATGTTCTTATTAATGTGCTTATTAAAAAATTGCATGTAATATGAATTCCCTGGGAAGATGATATTTACTTTATTAAATGCAATAAAAATAAAATTATGTTAGTTTCAGTAAAGGTAACAGCTGACATAGTGACAAGCCAGGCATATCACTTATTTTGTATACCTGCTTTTTTCACATAGGCACGGATAATTTGCTCAGAAAATAAGATATTGACAAGGTATTATTTAAACAGCTTTTCCCCTGTCTTTGCTACCTTGCCTTGCCCATCTTTCTCTACCCCTGAGTAATGAAGAAATATGCCATGTGCCTCAGTGATTTCACTTAGAGGCTCAGCATTGCTTCTTGGCATAAAATATTTTTCATTCAGGTATATTTGACAGTCATATTGTGGTCTTTTTTTTTTTTTTTTTTTTAATTTATTTATTTTAACTGAGTACATTGGCATGCAAGACAAATGGAATTTTATTTCAAGGTTGCAAGAATTCAAAATTAGGTTATATTTCAAGTAAAAAATGTATCATCTTTGTGTCTGTTCAGGATTTATCAGGGCAAAAAACTGAAAAAAAAAAATTAATATACTTTATTTCAGAATTTTCAGGGCATTTTTCAGCTTTGTCTGAAGAAAAAATGTTTTAAATTTCAACTACTTGTAATTTTAGTTTTTGATAGATTTACATGTTTACATGAAAGGTGTAATATTGAAGGTTCAAATCACTGTACATGGGTTTTGCACTGTTTTCTAAGGGAAGTGTTCACAGACTCCTCCATAATATTGCTGAGAAAATATCTCCTTGTACCTTGGCAGGGAAATATGTGTACAGTGAAAGATACCTGTGGAGAGTATAGCAGTTACGGAAAGTGGCTGATGCGTGAATGTGGACAAGTGTGTCTCTTGTACTAAAGATACCTTTTAATTTTTAATTGGTGTATCTGGAAAATTTCTGAGTCCCATATGCAAAGCTGTGGTAGTTAATGGAGGTATTTGCTATGTAGGAGGCCTCTGTACTTCACTAAGTGATGTTGTTAGTGTGGTATAGTGTTGATCTCAATATTTTTTTTTTGCAGCAGGAAAGACATTGTGTTCAGTGTAAAGGTCTGGTTTCTTTGTTTTGTTGGTAAGAGAATGTGATCTAACATTTACCTACTGTTTCCTTGAAAGTGGAATATGTGAATACCACGATCTTGGAAGGAAATTTCTTGTTGCGTAACAGCTGTGTTAAGTGATAAAGTATGGGAATTGCGTTCCCAAGGAATTGAGGATAAGACATTTACAGTGTGATATTAAAAACATGGAATGCCCCTATTGTTTACAGGCACAGCTATCATATATTACATCTGACTGACATGAACTTTCAGCTGTGAAATTACAATAGCTATCTGTCACAGCCGTTCTCCCATTTATTATGTTAACAGATTTATCCCGTTATTGGATTGCAGCATAAACCTCTTTTGTTAAGGAACACCGAAACTCACCCAGGCTGTGTCCATTTGCTTCCCACTGATACTAGTCCTACTTTTTGGTTTACCTCAAGCATAGCAGTACCTCCTGGCTGTTTAGAGGCAGGAACAGCAGGGACTGGCTTAGCTAATTTCTTACATTGAAAATTCACCCTGTAACAAAAGCATACCTGTAGGAAAAGCCTTAATGATGAGTAAGATAGAAAATCTCAGATACTGAAATTAAGTTTATGCAATTGTATTCCTCATCTTCTACTCCTTCTCCCAGACAGGGTCAAAGAGGAAAAATAATTACAAACAGATCAAAATATGGGTAAGACTGCTTTGATAAAAACAAGGAAATTATTTAAAGTTCAAATTGTAGAAGGAGATTATGTGCTTAAAAGTTTGACCACATACTTACACAGCATTAGCTAAGTTGAGAAACTTAATGCTCTGTAAAAGATTTATACCTGTTTAATGAGATGGTGTGGTCTGAATGTGTTGATAATTTATGAAGTACATTTGGGATCTCAAAGAAGAGTACCTGTGCTTTGCATTCTCATCATGTTTTTGTTAGCTGAAGTTGGTGTGTGCTTTATTACCTTATCATTATTATAGTAAAGTGACATCCTATGACATTAGCCTATAAGATTCTGGAAATGTCTGTTTGATAAACTAAGGAATGTAGCTGCAAAAGCTTGTTAGAGTAGGACAAAACACTTGACCAGAATTCATTTTTTCAAAAGGTAAATTAATCTTTTTTCTTTACACTTCAACTAAAGAAAGCTTGAGGCAAGTTAATGGTGGGACTATGCTTCTCACCTAATGTTAACTGTCTAGAATTTTGGCATTTCTTCTTAGAAAATTGTCCATGATCTTCTAATAATCAAAGGGGAATGACCTAGATGCCAGTGAAGAACGATAAATCTCATTTTGAGAAATACATCTGTCTTCAGGTGGTAGAAAACTTACTGATATTTTTCTCTAATAATGGACTATCAGTAGCCAAAATTACTAGCTTAAGTAAGATGATTCATTATGATGGCATGAACCCAATGAAATGAATCACTCATGAGAACCTTGTGCAGTATTAGCAATATTGCAAGGCATACATAAATGTTGCAGCATTCTTTACAGTGGGACTCTTAGTTGTGAAAATGTATACATTTGCACCAAAACATACCTTCTGAAAACTTCGGAATACTTTGGTTTTTGTTAGGATATAGTATGGTATAGTATAACACCTTTTCTTCCTAGGAGTATTTCCAGTATTTCCATCTGTGTGTACATACATATATTTCATAGCTTAGCAGTGAGTTATTAAAAAGTTAGAATATTTTCTCATAATTTGAGTAAACTGTGTTTATGAACATGATTATAACATCAGAAGTCAGTCATGGAAACACTAAGATGTGATATAATGAGTTAATTTCATTTTTTTGGCTTGTACCTGCACCAGTAGGTGTAGTCTCTTGAAGAAATGTATGCAAGGTCTGGCCCGTGATCTATTGGCCTACAAATTTTGTGTAAATAGTCTCACTTAAATCACTGGAACAACTTTCTTTGAAACCACAGTGAAGCAAGTTGAAGCATAGGGTGGATTTTTTAATGAGATGTGAGGGTTACATCCTGCATTGTTCCTCTGGACTCAAACTTACTGTTTGCTGGGTGTGATATTGTAAAACATGTATTTGGGCAGCTAACTTGCAGTTGTAGTTTTCTGCCCTGATATGCTGTTACTGGCATTTGAGCTAATTAAGATACATCTGTGCGAGTTGCAACCATTCCCAGGCTGTTTGATGTTGAGGATAAAATCACTCATAATTTCTGGAATATGAATATTTGTGTCTGATGTTTTACAAAACATGATACTCCTGAACTTCATGGTGTGAGACGTGCATTAAAAGATTGCTAATGTATAATACCAAGGGGAAGCAAAGTGTCTGGGAGTATGCATATTAGCATTGACAATGAGGCATAGAAACAGACAGCATTGTGCTATAAATGAAAAGGTACGTATGTCATCATTGTTTCCTTAGCTTTCCTGTATTCTTCAAAAAATAGTCTGGAAAAAGTTACAAACAAAAAGGAATATAATTTACTATCTGAGCAACTTTAGACAAAAAGGATAAAAAGTTGAGTTGAAGGTAGACATGAACAATGTGGAGGACCCAAACTCCTGAAAAGCAGCACAATTATTTGGAAGTTCCACTTCCGTAAGTATTTTACTTATTTGGAGAGTGACTGAAGCACTGTAAAAACCTGTTGGAAGAACAGCAGATAACCTACTTGATATGAGACTCATTTGAGGTGGACATTGCCTGTGAATCTCTCTTCTGTTAGATCTGTAGTTATGCTCAGATACCAGATTTTTTCTTGCCCATCCTAACCAGTATTTCATTATTCCTTCTTTCCTTGTTTTGAAGATTCACAGTTTTGAAGAAGTGATGTGTGTGAATTTATTGTTAATCTCACACTTGTATTTTCCCAAGAATAAATGACACAAAGTTCAGACACTTCTTTCTATTTTGTTTTTAGGCATTGAATTTGATTTCTAGACTTTCATTAGTACAGGAGCTTTCCTCTGAAAAAGCAGGACTTTCAGAATTAAAGCTTAATGATACAGCATAGTAAATTAATCCATTAATACAATATACTAATTATGTAAGTGCTTACTTAGAGGTAGTTCCGAGACTTGTATTTTACCGCTGTTTACAAGGCAGTAGAGTTCTTTTATATGAGTGTAAGTCTGTATTTAGTTCTTTTCTAAACCAAATTAAACCAATGTAATCCTGATATCATATTAATGGAGATCAGGATTATTTATTATTAATGTGATTTTTCTTCAACATATTAATATTTATTATTAATATAATAAATAATTTGTATCTTTTATATCATTAATTATAATGGACAAATATGCTTTTGCTTGATTGCAAATGTGCTGCTGTGCAAATGTCAATGTGATAGAGTGAGTTTATGCCATTTTCTATAGTTTTAATTAAGCAATAAAAGAAGACATCCAGAATAATTACATTGTTTCCTGGTTGAAGAATACAAGGCTAAAGCCTATGCAAACATAAAGAGAGATAGAAAAGTAAAACCAAAACTTTCCTGCCTAGTCTAGAGTAACTTTAGGTAATTAAAAACATTAGCATCAGCATCATTAATATTGTATTCAACATTTTAAATTAAAGATGAGCAGATACGTAAAGCTAGTTTATTTGTAAAGTCCCAACATTTTAAGAACCCATAGATGCCTTACCTTGATAACTCCTCATTTAGCTTACAGCACTGAACTGCATAGCACTGCTCAGGTTTTGGTACAAATTTCAGTAAAATAAATAAATAATTATAAAAGTTTAATAGAATTTAGTTCCTAAATAGTAATTCAGTTTCTATAACCAGCACTTCTAAGGTACATCCTTTCTCAGCAGCCTCCAAATGTAATTTTGGAGACATGTAAATGAAATCTGCATTTTCCTTTAAGAGTTGAAATATGTTGCAGAAAGGGAACGCATGATGAAGCTGCAGCAGCTTATGCATACCTTTGCAGCTGTAACACTCACCTGGAAAGAAACTAAGGCCTTCTGGTCTGTATCCTTTCCATTTTTATGCCTGTTGCATAAACAAGTTTTTCTCCTCCATGCTGAGCCGCATCACAGCTGAGCCAGGCTTTTTGTTTTCTTTGCCACTCTTCCTATCTGCTGTACTTCTTTCTGTATGGTGCTCTGAATTTCAGCAAGAGTTATCTGTGGAGTTACCCAGACCTTCAACAGGCTAGTCTAAGCAAAGCAAACCTGAATGAGCTTTGCAGACAAAATGCAGTGTTTATTTCTGGCATGTTACCCTCATGTCATTATTGAGCATCCCCCTCATCAGTCCTGTAGCTATGTGTGTGATCTGTTACAAAAGTTTTGTGATCATTAATTTTTTATCATAACAGAAAAACCATTGTGTCACAGGAGCTAAGTAAAAATTTAATCACTGGGTAAAATAACAAACTGAATAGTGTCATCCTGATTAAAATGTGCTGCAGAAACTCTTTCCAGTCGATTTGTTTCTCAACACTACAAAATTTCAGCTCATAACTAAGTTTCTTGCTGTTATCAGTGACTGGATTGGTAAGCATGTTTAGTGGCTGCAAAGCTGAAGCCATGAGAAAGTAAGAAAGTTGTATTAGTGACATCAAAATCGTATCAATAAAGGCTTCATTCCACATTGTTATTTACAGGTAATTTTTTTCCTGAATATGTCTTAAATATATTTTACACAGATAATGAATTTTTAAAGGATGTAGAAATCAAGAAAGATAAAAGAACTATGATTTTTACTTTCAAAATCTTCCAGAAGGAAAGAAATACATATTTGGAGTATTCTGTTTTGGAATAATAGTTTTCTCTCAGATTTGAAAGAAAGCGGGGGAGGGACTGTTTACAAGGTTATGTAGCTATAGCACAAGGGGCAATGTTCTTAAATAGAGCAGGGTAGAGATTTAGATTAGATATTAGGAAGAAGCATCAAATGCTTTTTGGAGGACCAGACAGACAATATCCACAGCCTTTCCCTCATCCAATAGTTGGGTCATCAGGTTATAAAAGAAGATCAGGTTTGTCAGGCAGGACCTGTCTTTCCTAAGCCCCTGCCCTTCTGTTCCCCTCAGAAGGGACTCAACCACCACAATTAGTCTCCTTTTCTTCTTGGTTGAAGAAGTCCTAAGGTGTGGGGGTGAGTGACAAGCCCGAGGTAACTCACTAGATAGATCTACCCTTCCATCTTATTTGCCTGGCCCTGAAGTTCCAAGGCCTTCTACCTATTTTTTAAGGGCAACTGGGAAGAGGAGGGGAACTGTGAGGGTTTTCACTTGCCTCTCCGAGGACCGACCTCCCTCCATTCCTCCTTGTCCTGTGAGTTCTCTTCTCCTGTCTCATGACAAGAGGGGAGGGGATCCATCACTTGTTCAAGAACCTCTTCCATCTGCCCTTGCCTCAGGGTGTAGCTCCACCAATCTATTTCAGTTCCGCATTCTCTGATAGTTCTTAGCCTTTCTACTTCCTCCCTCAGTTCAACCTCCTCTCTGAGCAGCTCACTTACTTGCTCACACTGCACACACACAGTGTCACTGGCTCACTCCGGTACCAGTGCCAGGCTCAGGCATCCGCTGCAGCCCCAGACCTTCACGGCCTCATGTTTGCTCTGAAGCTCAGTCTGAGTTCCCACATTCTTTCTCATTCTGGCTTTCGGTTGCGTTTCGACCACGATGGTCTGTCTAGCTAAACAAAAACAACTGCTGTTTGCGGCTCCTTGCGTGCCCTCACACACACCCACACTAAATGGCTTGTGCTGACCCACTCTAACCTGGCTCGGGCCGCTCTCTGCGATAGCTGCTGGTGCCGCTGCTCTGAGGGAGTCGTGGTTCTCAGATATGCCCTCCTCATGTCTGCCTTGCAGTTCCTCAGAGGATTTCTGCTCAGTCTTGGGTCTCCCCACTTTGGCTTTACAGTCTCCAGGAATCCCAGCCCAGTCTCAAAACTCTCTCAGTAATTAAAAGGAACAGCTCTCACTGCTGCCACGCTCCGCTCCGTGCTGCCGCGTGGTCCCCATTCCTGGAGATATTCAAGGTTAGGCCTGATGAGGCTCCAAGCAATCTGATTTAGTTAAAGAGGTCCCTGCTTACTGCAGGGGGGCTGGATTAGGTGACCTTTAAAGGTGCCTACCAATCCCATACATTCTATGATTCTTAGACCTCGGTAAGAAAATAATTTCCCAGGAAACAGATTAGGCATATCTGTTCTCCAGGGAAATACATTTCCTTTTAAGTGTCTCTCCAGACCAGGGGGTAACTTGAGAGAGAAATGCACAGGGCACAGGAATGGGACCTCCCCTTTTAGCACTGGACCTTGCAGCACATATCTTACACAAGTGTTTGGAATTAACAGGGGCTTTTTTGCACTGCTCTTCATTCATATCAAGGCTTTTTGTACTTTTGGATATCAGTGTAGTGTGAGAGTTTTGGATATGAGAGGATATAGATTGTTCGCCACCTTGTTTCTGTCATCACTGATCAACACAATACAGTATTGTATACAAATTGACAATATCTGCATCAAGTGTAACTGGAACAAATATCCTTTTATTATAAAACTAAAAAACCTAAAAAATTAAGTGAGGCACTTAGAAGGCTAAAAAGAGTTTATTTGGAAAGCAGAAAGACAAGGTTTAAATAGCAAGTCTATTTTTTTTTTTTTACATAGAGTTTGAACTAAATGAGAGCTCTAGATTTAGACTTAGAGATAGTATGCTTTTTATCTGACTCGATAGATGCAAAATAAACCCAGGCATAAAAATCCTAACTAAATAAATGCCACTAATATTGGACAGTCCTTGCATTTAGTTGATCCAATTTTCAGTACAGATAGCCCTACATCAAATGAGATGCCCAATAAATTAGAATTTTCTAGTATCCTGACCTTAATTTTGTGCTTATGATTACTTTTAAGATTTTGCTAGTATCTAAGAACAGACTATGCTTTGCTTTAAAAAAATTGTTCAAGTGCACAATATGTTTTATTTTTCAGTTCAATATTTATTTATTTTTTTATTTCTGGATCCTTTGGCATACTGAGTAACTGTATAATACATGGTGTGGCTAGCACTGCCTGCCCTCTGGTGTTATGTTAAATTCTTCACTGGAATCTTACGAATATTTGCTGAACCATCATCATAATTGTCCCATCTGCCTCCATTTCTTTCTAGTGATAAGTGTCTTTCCCCTTAGTCCTCTCCCCTTTCTCTACTCTCCATGGCCTCAGGCAGGTCACTTGCCCTCTCTGTCTCTCTGTTAATGCTTCTCCATCTCTAAAAGGGAAATAATATGAGCTTTTGGGAAGATTAATTAATTAATTAATATTTGTGAAACACTTGAAAGACAAGAAAAGCTATATAAAGGCTAAGCAGTGTAATTATTATTCTCAGAAGTGTCTTTATGAGTAGGGAGAGAAAAAAAGATACAGGGTTTCTGCAAACTCTGATTAATAATCAGTATAGATGGTTTGGGAGATAGCTAAGCACAGGCTAGTTGGCTATGCTTGTAAAGAGACAAATTAACATGAATGAATATGGAGCTTTTACTTAGGACACTGCACACATAGAAGGTTTTAAGAGACCATTTTTAACAGACAGTTCATATTACACATTTTCACATCAATCACAAATCACAGCTTTCAACCACAAGAGAAAATGCAGCTCTGAAGTCCAGAAGTGAGGCCAATACCTTCTGGCTTCCAAATTCTTCTCTCAGTCCATATATGTGAGTCTTTTTTAAACATGCTATTTATTACAGAGGCAAATGAAGCAGAGAAACTGAGAATAAGTATTTTAAGGTAATATCCTACAGTCTGAACTTTGCATTGTGATTATAACACCGTCTTCTCCACCCCCCGCCCCTCAAAGGGAGGTAATTTCCTAGTGCTATAATTAAGCCATCTTTCATTCCTCTAGATTCAGAAAAAAGGGGTAAGAGAGGTTAATGGTCCAAAATGAGTATGATCACATAATGATACTTCCTGTCCAGAAAAGATATAATTATTAACATTAACAATTTTTTTTAATGTATTGTATGAGTCATCTGTCTTCTGTGGGTAGAGAACTCTACTCAGTTTAACCACTGGAAGCCAAATTGTATTACTTAGCCAACTGCCTCAAACCATATTGTCTTATGTTGTGGTTTGGGCCCAACACGACAACAGAGGAACAGCCCCATGGCCCCTCACTCAGCTCCCCTTCCCCACACACACACTCTGGGATGACGAGGAGAAAGCTCATGGGTCGAGACAAAGGACAAGGAGGGTTCTTCACCGATTAAGGTCCCAGGCAAAACAGACTCAACTTGGGGAAAAATAATAATTTAATTTCACACTCATCAAACATACACAGGACACAGACAACACAAAGAACAGGGCTTGCATATGTTACCCCACCCCTCCCTTCTTCCCAGGCCCAAATCCCTTTGTTCCCGGTTTCTCTCCCTCCTTCCCCCCAGCGGCACAGGGGGACAGGGGATGGGGTTTAGAGTCAGTTCACAGGCTGGTGGTCCCTGCTGCCAGGATTCCTTACAGTCCTGCCCTGCTTCCCCAAGGAGTCCCTCCCATGGGAGAGAGTCCTTCATGAGCCTCTCCTTCATGAGTCCTTCCCACGAGGTCTGGAGGCTTCCCACAGAGTCACAGGCTGCTTCGGGAACAGAAGACCCCTGGCACTGGGGGCTTCCAAAGCTATGTAATCAGAATCCACTGGCAGCAAATCCTGTGGCCACAACATCCAAGTCCACTGGCCAAGTTCATCCCTCCTGGTGCCTTCAGGGAATGTTCCACCACATTCCTCCATGAGTGCAGGGGCACAGCTGCCATCTCGCCATGGTTTGCAGGGAAACTTCTGCTAGGCCACTTTCTTCCCCTTCTTCCTCACCAACCACCCGCACCACTCTCCTTCCCCATCACAGCTCTTCTCCCTTCAAGTCCTTCTCTGCTCAGATGTTTTATCAGTTCTTTCATATGTTAATCACTGAGGCGCATCTATTGTCCCTCTAAGGGATCCTTGGCTGGGTTTGGAGCAGGGTGAGTATCTCAGCTTCTTACCGGGGTAGCTCTTCTAAGTTACCAAAAAACCCACCAAACCAAACCAGAACATCTTAAAAAGAGGTAAAATGTGACTGTGCTTTCTGGAAGCATGTTCTCTTCCAATATGTTTCCACAGCAATGAAGCATTAAAGAAACACTGTTCCAGCCAGCTGTGTACTAGTTTTTGGCAGCAAGCTGCACTGAAGTACGGTTGAAGATGTTACTTCTTTATTCCTTCTGTGGGATATGATGTCCAAGTTTATGTTGCTGAAACATTGCTTCTGCTTTCCTGAGTGAAAGGGCTGCAGCTGAGACACACTTTTGTTTGGGCTGCCTGAGCTAAGGAGACTAATTTTTTTCTCTGTTCTCTTCCTCCCCTTCACTTTCCTTCTGACTCCAGCCGAGTGTCACATTTCATATAATGATCTGATTCTGTGTGTTCTGAGCTTTTACAGTGTTGGCACTGATAGACCCCATTGGAAATAATAACTATGAGATGGAGCAATTAAGATGACAGTTTTCTGTGTTAGTGACTTTTTTTTCTTCTATCTCTGCTGATCATCTAAAGGAAGTCCTAGGAAACCAACATAATAAAAGAGGCCCATGAGACTGATGTTTTTGAAGTGCAGGATAGAATCAAAAACAGGCAGATGAGAAATAACATGCAGCTCTGTGGAAGGAAGCATTAATTATTTTTTTTTTTTTTTTTTTTTTTTTTATAGACTATAGATAAAGAAACTAATGGGTTAGTAATATGTAGCCTGTTGTCTGCAATAGGAGAGCATTGGAAGGGTTAATGATATGAGTGGCACAAATAAGAAGAAAACTCTACAGGGTTAGGTCCAGCTAATTAGTGTCAGTGTCTACATACTAGATTGAAATCTCCATGTTCCTTGGTATCCAAAAATAAGATCTATATACATAATGCAGTTCAGCTTCTTTACGTCATGAAAGGCACTTAACTTATTAAACGTTTGGATGCAGTACAATGCTCTCGGGAGTAATGGTCTTGCCATTAGGCACACAGAAGAAACTAAATTACATTCCTGAAAGGCTCTGAAAGTCTACTCTGCTCAGAAGACTGGGATAAAGGACTGTCTTACCCTCCTGTCCACCGT
The DNA here is from genome assembly GCF_000747805.2 of Chaetura pelagica. Classification (NCBI taxonomy): domain Eukaryota; kingdom Metazoa; phylum Chordata; class Aves; order Apodiformes; family Apodidae; genus Chaetura; species Chaetura pelagica. Next base: position 293,752 of record NW_009951997.1, on the reverse strand, counting down.
CAGCTTGGTGTGGTGTAGCTTGAATATTCCCACAGCAGGATCTAGCCAACGTGCTAACCAACATGGTCACACATGAAGAGAGAGTGCTGACTCTGAATGAGAGCGTGTCTTGCTTGCCACTGTTCCCATCAACCTATTATTTCAGGGCTTTGCATGAAAAGAATGTTACAGGTACTCTCTATAGTGTAGTAAAGCCTTCTCTGTTTACTGTGCAGAAGAAAGTTGTCCTTTACAGTCAAGGTGCTGGTGTCTGTTAACTGAGAGAAAACTTGTTTCAGACCATGAAGAATGAGAGAGAACTAGGAATTAAAACTTTGCAGTCATGCTCCTTTACAGCATTTCCAGCTCCTCCTGAACAGTAGTTGAGGGAATGTGATGCTAAAAGCAGTTTTGTCAGCACTTCATTCCTTTTCCTGTATAAGAATTTTTCATGTGTATATGGCAAAAATGCTGCTGATATTCTCCCTCTATTTTCTCCTTCTCTGTCTATCTATTCTAACACTGCTAAAAAAGGATAAGAGTACCTTTCCTTCTAGGACTGACAAAAACAAAGCAAGAAAACAATGAAGGAGGAACGTTAAGAAAGATGGATAAAATAATCCTTGGAGAAAAAAAAGATAGGAAGTATCTGTGGTACTGGAATTGTGCAGGAAGAAACATTAAGGAATGAGTAAGTGGAAAGAGAGCAGATTAAGGAAAGAAACAGGATGTTTCCTATGCCTAGATAGTAAGTATATAAAAAATACTTGAAGAGAAAAAGCAGATTTAAAAATAATTTAAAAGCCACAACAGATTAGAAGATTACTATGAAATGCACAAACTGAAAACCAGAGGAATGGTATCATGTAAGGAAAAGCAGTTAAGGCTAAAATAAAAAAAATAAACAACAAAACAGAACAAACAAGCAAAAAACCCCACAAAAAAGCCAAAGCAAACCAAAAAAGAAAAATTCCCCCAAAACTAAAAAATAGTCAGAGACATTCAATTTAGGGTTGCTGGAAAGCTTGGTTTAATTAATGTTTATATTTGTTATTATTTCTGAGCTTATCCAGAAACCAGTTTTGTCTGAACAAACTCAGGCAGAGATATTGTCACCTCAAAAGACCTGACTTTCTCTAGGCATTCTAAAACCCTGTGGTTCTTTTGAAAAATGGACAGGTATGATGGTTTATGACACCAAAAATGTGGCCCATAGAGTGTGTTAGATTTATAGTATTAGTCTGAGTAAGTATCAGAGCAGGGTTCAGCTATAAAAACACCAGGGAGAATCCAAAGATTAAATTGTAGTTCAGTTTTGTCCCCTTCAATAGGACAAGCAACCCCTTCTTATTCAGACAAATGGAAAAATGGAGGCTAATGGATAGGTATGAGATATTTATGTGGTTACAAGCAGTATATTGCATGCTTGCTCACTACTTTCTGCACTATCTATCCTTTCTCCCCTATCCCTGCATGCTAAAACAAGCGGATGGCAAAAGGGAGCAGACAGATTTTACTGGGAAGTTGTTGTAAATTGCTACTGAGACAGGTCATACCACAAATCACACTGTTCCTTTCACCTGAGCAAGAAGGATGCAAGGGAGGAATTGTACTTTAGAAAGGATGTCCATGAGTCATTATGTCACCCACATTGCTCCTGTGGTGCAACTTGTAGTGTGTTCCTCTTTTTGCTGTTGGGCCTAAAGGAGGTCTACAACCCCCAGCAAAAAGGAGATCTAGACCAAAAATAACGTCACACTTTGCTACAAAGCCATGCCCTTGGTTACAGCTGTGCAACTTCTTTTCAGTTGAACTGTATAGATGTAATACTGACAATTTTTATTAGCAGAGATGAACTACCTTGGTATGTAAAATTTCTATTGTCCTACATTCTAGTAGCCATTAGGTTCTCAGTTAATACAGAAAGACAGACCAAACACTGAACAGAACTAACTCAGTGTTTTAACAAAACTGCCTTTACAATACATACCTCTAAATAAACAGCTTTGCAGGCACATATTTTTAAATAACTGTCCACTCTGTTTCTTTCTTTATAATTATTGTCAACCATAATTCACTTGGTGTTTGAACATGAAGGATATTACTCTCTAAAAGAAATTATATTTTTCTCGGATGGTAGGAAAACTGAGGAGGCATAATCAAAACAGTGGTGGGCTTTTTCCATGGCACAGCTTCTTTCTACCTTTACTTCCCTTTTCTCTACCAGATGTGAATACATCCTTAAAAACATTGTCCTTCCATGTTTTCTTTCACTCACAGGGCTCTGTACTATCTCAGCCCCTAAGTTTCCTACCCTTGGTAAGAACTATCTTAATACTTTCCAGAACTGAATGCTGGAGTACTTTGTCACCATCAGCCTTCCCACGCTCATGACACTTTTGGAACTATTCTGCTGTATTATTAGGATGGTCCCAAACTTTAGTTTGTTTCTTCAGTCGTTTTGCAGACCTTTACTTAAATCCATGGCCACCTCTGCCTCCTAAGTATCTCCAACATTGTGAGGAGGCTTCTGAAGAAGTAGACAGCACTAACATTGAAATGTCTCAGTCCACCACCCTTGCTTAATAAAAGTGTACAGCAAAGCTCAAACTGCACACTGCATTCTGTAATCAGAAATGTCTTAAAGCAATATGCTGTACTACTTTCCTTATCTTTGGGAGTTTGGCCTAAGTAAAAAGAATGGTACTGATTATTACTGCTGAACTGAGAGTGAGAGCAGTGGCCAGATAAGAGTAAAATTGCTTTGGATTTGTCTGAGCCACAAGAAGTCTGATTAAGTGAGCAGTTTTCCACTATATATGGCTAGGATTCAGCTATTTCCTTCCATGCTGATCACATTTTTAACTTAACATCCAGACTCTGTTGAACAAGGTGCTGAACTAAAGCACTGAATGTTTAAAATTACACTTCTTGTTAGATGCAAACAAGTTTCCTGTCTTATCTGTACTCACTGTGGCCAGAAAGTTTAGAAAAAAAAAAAAAAAAGAAAAAGAAAAAGAAATATTGGAAGTTTGATCTTTGGAATCTGATGTAATATTCATTGATGACAAACTGTATTGCTTTTACATAAGATCACACTAATTTATAAATCTGCTGTACAGTTCCACTTAAATCAATGCAGCGATGCTGATGTAAGCTGGATGAGACTTTGGAGTTCAATTTACTCAGCTTGTCCTTTTGAAATTAATGAGGATGAAAGTAAAATTTCAGTGCTAAAATGCATGGCAATTGTCAGATACTACTGAGTTATCTAGTCTGGTTGTCCCTAGCTGTCACTGGGAAAAAATGGTTGCTAAAATGCGGAAAATCTGAAGGTTGTGAAAGTTCAAATGGTTTTCTTTTTCTTCTTTAAGTGATCTATTACATGTTTTTCTCTGGAGGAATCAACTAAAAATATAGTTTTCCTCAGTCTCTTGTATAAAGTCTTTTATTCTGCTGGTTTAGCTGTTATCCTAGAGTATTTCCACACCTGATTTCTAGTTACTGTTTTTCCATCCAAAAAAAGAAGCAGAAAATACCTCTGCTAAATACTTATTAAAAAGGAAGAAATTACTGAGCAAATTGATGATTTCAGGACTTTGTAAATAATATATCTTTTTCAAACCAAAGGTTGAAACAATGAGTATAGGTACAATGAACTTCTAGTTCATTGAATTCCTGAGCATCAGCACAGCTGAGGCAATCTACTGTATATGTAATTTAGGCCAGCAGAAAAGTTGTTAATATATTCATGTAGAGGTGATTCCATCATTTTTCTTAGTGTTCTTCTATGGTCTTTTATTCTGTATTGAATTTACATTGATACATGGTGAAGTATTGTCCCACAGTAGCTCATGTCTTTGAACTGATGATCTTTGTATTGAATATTAAGAAACTTACACTAACATCACTTTTTGGTATTTATTTTTGCATTCTGTTTATTCAAATGACCAGTTTAGGAAATTCAGCTCTTTTAAAAAATGCTATTAATCTGGCAAAATATACCCCAAACCAAATAAACTAATCTTTCAGTGATGCATCAGTATATAATGACCTTTGACAGTAAAATATTCTGGCTTATTGAATGATACTGTAAAGGTCTTCTAAATTTTTAAATATTATTTTATTTGGCAGGAGATTCCCCCCCCCCCATTATTAGTAACTTGTCTTTCCCATCATTCAATATTTTTACTTCTTATTGAAGAACAATCCCAAAATAAAGAAATTTTTCTGTTGTAGACTTTTTAAATCCTGTTGTGATTTCCAAATTTCCTCACATGTGTATATTTTAAGTCTTTGCTACAGTAATGTCTTATGGCACCAACCAACCTCTATTCATAGAAACTGAATTAAGAATGTTAACTGATGTCTAAGATTTGGAATAGGACCAAAGACAACTGACTTCTGATATTTAAACTGCAGCAAAATTTATGACAGAAATTATTGTACCCTTTTGTTAACACTGAGTTAAAAATACCTGTTTTTTACCCAATTGTTCAAGTCAACAGTAAGTTCCAGTTGATTCTGCACAAACTTAAATCATGTTGTCATTTCCAATTTTGTCATTTCATAATTCAGTCCCTTTTCTGGACCTACTGGTTTATTTTTCAGACCTTTACTTGTGGTAAGAAACAATTAAAATAATTCTGTTACAACTTATGTTGACTTTTAAACCTTAAAAAGACAATCAGAATATTAAGTAAGAAAGATTACAATCTATATTAGAATAATGGATTTTTTTAGTATAAAAATAGTCAAAGAGATTTGAAAAGGGGATAGTAACAGAAGTATTCCTGACATGAAGATCTCTTAGGTTGTGAAAAGGCAGTTTGTCAAATGTTGAAAATTTCTGGGCTGGTGAGAGTTAGATCTCAGGTAAACAAAACAGCAAGTAACTGTAAACTGAAAGTTTTCAGGAATGACAAAAAAATTGTCTTAATAAGGTGTTTTGTTTTTCATATTTAGTTAATTTAATTGCATTTGAAATCATAATAATACAGTATGTGTTTTTGGATTACCTGTTTCATGAAAGATGCCATGTCAGAACAGGTAAGGTCGTAAGTGTTGGGATAACTTGCTGTCCATTCTGAGGTACAAATTCATGGATGAGGAAAGTAAGGTCTTTCTCAGTGAGAGCTGTAGGAGCAAATCACCTTAGTCTTGACACATGAAAGCAATTTAGTCAAGGCCAATAATGTGTTTTTGTTTATATTGGTAGTTGTAAAAGCCTGCTTATTTGACTAATTATTATTTTGTTTCCAATAGTCCCAGGTGAAACAGGAATCCCTGGGTGACAGGCATTCAGTAAATAATATTAAAAGATTACCTGTGTTCTAAGAATTTTGCTGTCTGAATATGAAATTCTGCCAAAGACAGTCTTGTTATTCAGATTTTGCATATAGCTTTTGATTGGTGTGGCGAAAGAGGCACTTCCAGAGGAGGATCATGAAAATTATATAGCTGTCACTGTTGGAGTTAGAAAAGTTAGTTTGTAGACACTTAGATTTATTGTCTTTTTCTTAGGCGTTACCCTTAGGGTGACTGCAGTAAGAGTGAGAAATAATTGTCTTCTTCTATGTCTTGCTAAATGATTTGGAGCTTCAAACTTCTCTGGTTACTTCTTAGTGATCTAAATCACATAATACTTTTTTCTCTGTAATAATAAGATTTCTGCTGTGAATGTTTTCAGAAAGTAAATCTGTAATCCATTTTCTCTGCCATTTGCTGAACAACTTAAAAGTTGCTTTCTTGGCTATTTATCCTACACAAATATAATTATAGTAATCTACCTGAAAAGTGGATAAAACCAGACCCAAATAAATAAACATGCTTAAGAATATCAGCATATTTGTATTAATATCTTTATTTCAGTATTCATAGAATAACTTACAATAACTGCATATACATTGACATTGCTACTGTAGGTTCCAAATCTTTAGTTTTTATCAAAATAAAACTATCAATTTTTTTCTGGTGCATCAGACCACCATTACTAAGTATGTTTTTCTATGAACTCCTCTCCTAGTCTCAAACTCATATTTCCACAGATAAAGCTGAATGAAAATTTTGTCAACTGGATAGTGCCCTAATTGTTGTCCAAGGAGAAAAATAACCTATGAGGATAGTCATAGAAGTTGACATACTTTGGCTAAACTCATTTGACCACAAAGCTGAGTGCTTGATACACAAAAAACGCATTTCCATAATACCCTAGAATCTAAAAGAGCTAACAAACATACCTCATTCTTCTTTCCCCATCTAAATTTCAAGTGTCATTTTTAATACATGTATTTGTATTGGTGTAAGTGAAAGGCAAATTAGGTCCTTTATATGCATTCCTCGTTGTGTTTTTCCCCTCTACTGCAAGTGTAGAAGAGAAGTTAGATGGTTGTGCTTTGCTACTGATTTTATCTATATGTTGAATTTGGCATTCTTTCTCCACATTTTATTTAAATTGCCACATACACTTGTTTAATAATTCTAGTCTGCTTGGGTTTTGTTGTTCTTTTCTTTTTCTTTCCATGGTGATTGATTGCCATCTGGGGGCAAACATGAGCCCACCATGCTAATGTCACTTATTCCACCCATTAACTGCTGTTGTCTCCAGGGTCAGAGACAAATGTATGAATCCACTTTCCCTCTCAGCTTACAGAACATCTCATACAGGGAGCCTTATATTATGAAATGACTACATCAGCCTCTAATTACTCAGCTCTACCCTGTGTTGAATGCTGGTGCACCTTGAGAAACAGCCTGCAAAAGCACATTTGTTTAAGTCCTCAGATGGTTAACATTGTGCATAACCTCCTCACAAATTACTGCCTCAGCTGCAGCACATCCATTAGTCTGGAAGAATGAAGATTCCCAAGTGGCCCTGGTGCCTTTCCCAATTCCCTTGCGACCTACCAATCCTCTCAGTGCTTTCTCTGCATGTAGGGAGTGTTCAGAGCTAATCAGGTCAATGATCATCTCACGGCTCAGGGGACATGACAGGAGCCTATCACAGCAGTTACACGATCTTCCAGACCCGAGCACGCTTGCTGAGAATCTCCTGTTAAGAAACATTGCTTTGGTGCCTCTTCTCTCACTCCCTAGCAGCCTCTGAGGATTTCAGCTTATCTTTCTCTCTCTCCTTTAGACAGTGAAGAGTTCAACGTCAACGACAAAAAGGCAGAGCAGTATGCAGCTACCCAGAGGGTTTTGATTGGAACTTAGATTACCTCCAAATCGCTGCTGATGTGACTGATGCTCCAGCTTTACTCGAAAAAAATATTTCAATTAAGGTAAGTGCTGCTTTATCTGGCTGACTGCATCATGCCGAATTTCTGCATGGAAAGTTCAAACTGAGTATAAACTGGCAGCCTGCACTGCAGCAAAGGAGCCGGAGCCGCGTGTGGGGAGAGGGCTGGGGGCAAAGGCGAATGTCCCAGCCTGGAACTCCTCCCTGGAGGGCTGCAGTTTTTAAGCAGCTTCTTATGAATGGCTGCAGTAACTGCCGATTCCGTGGTTTTCTGAAGCTTGAAAAAAAAATGTTAGAAGCTTGCAGGGGTGTTAGAAGGGAGGAGAAGCGGCAAGCACACTTTCCCCCTTTGTGCTTACTACATCTATTTCAGGAAGCACAACAGCTGCAGAGAAAAAGTACATTATGATAAAACTTCATTCTGGATAAGGAGTGTCATTCCTTAGCAGGCAGGAGCTTGTAGATGCAAGGCTTTAAAGTCCCATGGCATTTAAACGAGACAAAAAGGGCTTTTTGAGCTGTGAGTCAAGAATATGTATGCAGCTTTTCAGGTTACTGTTGGACTGAGGACTGTGACTGATGTGTGATGTTATACTCAGAGGCTGGTGGGGTTTGGATGGTTGCTTTCACAGGTTTAGCAGTTCTGTGCAAGGATAAGGGTGAGAGGGGCTACTGGTTCAATACAAGTGGTCAAAAGATTAAAATGGTAGCTGCTGGGGTGGGGGGGAAATGTTTGATTGAAGAGGGAGAGGATGTAATTTTCATGGGAGGATAGGAAGTGTGACATATCAAAAGAAATGGACTGATAATTGAAGATCTCTATCTGGAACAAAAAAAAGAGAGAGTAGATGAGGAAGGCTGTCTTGAGAGATTAAATGATTAATACGAAAAAGTCAGGGATACTTATGCAGCCAGGAGTTAGATGACCTGGTGTACCCATGGTGTATCCACCCTAAAATGTCTAAAGAGAACTGAATTTGACAGTCTCAGTCACGTCTACACTTTTCATCCCCTGACAGCATAGATATTATTAAGGAGCTAGTAAACAACCCAAACTTTTCTAATACTTCAAGGAACCAAATTAAGATCTATTGTATTAAAGATGTGAGTTTTCTTCCTGTTGCCCACAAAAATTCACACATTGTGTTTAAAAATCTGTCATATCAGAGAAAAGATTAATGGGAAGTTAATTGTTTTCAAATCTTGCTGTCTTAAACAGATGTACAACTCCTAGGCAGTTTATAGAAGTGTGAATTAATTGGACTGCTTTTTTTGCAGATAATACTGCTTACTGTCATTAAATATCTCTATAATTGGTTATCATCTAATGCTTGTAATACAATTCATAGCATTGTATTTGCATTAAAGCTCAGCTACACAATATGGAGATATACTTTTTCATTCAAAAATACCTGCAAAGGCCCTGACCTGCCCCATCCCTTCTCCCCCCTCACAAAAACAACAATGAAAAAGAAAAAACCATAACACTAGAATTCAGGGAAATACTCGTTGTCTGCAGGTTTGTTACTTATTATGTTAGTGTTTTTCACTGAGAAATACCAAGTTCTCTTTCTCACAAAACCATAAGCAGATATGAGAACGACCTCAGGCTTTGGGGCAATGTACTAAGAATACTGACAGTTTCAACTGCAAATCATTATACTCTCCTTGAAAATTATTTCTGAAAGTAATGTTTCTTACAATGTTGACTCAGTATATCCACTGTTTATTGGAAAGGAAGTTAATTTTGGAAGTAGTGACAGGCACTGATCCTCATTTTGGTCTAGTATAAGGCTCATTTCTTTTTTACTGTTACATTAATATGTCATGTGCTAAGTTTTGTGTTTCTTCCAGACAGAGATGGAAGTCTTGACTGGGGCAGAAAAACTTGAATGCGTAAATCAGCTTCTATTATGCCTGTCTTCACTTTTTTCCTTTCATGAATAATCAATAGTTTCTAAGAATAATTAGTATTCATTAAAATGCATCAGAGTTTTCATTCAAAAAATTGAAAGACAATAACTTAATGCGACACAAAGAAAAAAAGGTGGTGTAAACAATTACTATGCAGTTGCAGACATCCAGATTACAAACAAAGAGCAGGAACTTTCATTCCAGTCTTTCAGAAGGACTGACTATAAACATTGTTTGACACGATGGCTCTGTTCCCTTTTTGTTTCACAAAGCTGTTGCTGTAAAATATAGATAAATTACACTTTCATGGTAGTGTGTCTGTGGGTTTCTAAACAAATCTTACAAAATGCTCTTACATCTCTGTTATTATTTTACAAGATCAGATGTTCTATCTTCTCCTGTGTGAAGAGCACATCCTTTCTGATATGCTAACCTCAGAAACTGTATGAGACATCAGTTCACCAAATACAGGGAAATTCTGGTTTTCCTCATGTTTTGATAAAAGTAGACAATAATGTTATAATTATTTTCTGATCTTTTCCATGAATGGATTCTGGGCTTCTTCATATGTAGTGATGCTTCAAAAGTGACCTTTTCAATATGAGAAATTTCATTCCTCATTAAACAAATAATTTGGGGCATCTGACTCACTTAGTCTTTTCAGACTTGGCACACATGGAAACACAGGTTACACAGAAATGGAGTGGAAGACATTGTTATAGCCTAGTACCCTGTCTTCAACTTTTAAAATGTTTTTAAGTTTGATTGTTTTTTTTTTTTGTTTTTGTGGTTTGTTTTTTTTGTTTGTTTGTTTTTTGTTTTTTTTTTCACTCTAAGGCCATATGAAATAGCATTAAATATATAGCTGTATGCAGAGTTCAAACTACATCTCATTATTGACAGAAGATTCCTGTTGGGCCAGCTCCACTGAAAGTCACCTTCTGATGCTAATGCTTTAATGTTTTAGGAGCTTTTTTAAGGTTTTTTTTTTTTGTATTGAGGTTTGGAAAAGGGAGAAGCAAGGAGAGTTTTCTGAAAGCTGGCTTGAAACCAACCATACAGCATGCTGAAACAGTGATATTTATATATGAAAAAGAAAACAACTGTTAATTACTACAGATAATAATCCAGGTAGCGTAAGGCAAACAGGTATGTAATTTGAAGAGGACAGGGTGAGAGTGAGATAGAATAAGCTTCAGGGGTTATTAAGTTTCCCCAGTTTCCTTTCTCAAATGTATACGGGAATTTGCTTTACTATAAAGGGAGGCTTTTCAAGCACTTTGTTCACTTTGTGAACTAACATCAGCTTTCCTAGCAAGACCATTTCATCCGACCAGACTCCTGTTATCCCTGTTCCTTCTGTTATCTTCTTAGACCAGTTCCTAGGTACTTATTCTTGTACCCCTGGTTAGCACCTTCCTCTTCATATAACTTATATTTCTTCCTAACAGTTAGTGTTCCTTTTAATTCTGTTCCCTTTAGCATTCTCCTTTTTTCCTTTCCTTTTCTTAATCTACCATGATTTAATGCTTCATCGAGTTCCCATACATTCTCTTCCTTCCTTCGATGCTGCAAGAACATTGCTTTTCTCCCATGGTCCACCTGTATAAATTTTTCTTTTTAATTGAAACAGAAAACCCCTCCACAAACACTCCTGTACTCACATGAATGGGATACATGTACTGTACCATCTCTTTATCCCCTTTTTCATGTTTTTAATTGTTTTAGATTGTACACTCTTTGTGTCAGGGGCTCTATTGAAGTGTACAGTAAGTAACTAGCACAGTGAATGCTAATTCTGTTTCCAGGTTTGGGGTCTGTGTGTCTACACTACAGAAATCACATGCTCTTAACTAGTTAATGGAAACAAAGCTCTGCAAGTTTTAATTGGTATCTCTCAATGTTATTGTTGCAAAGCGTACCTTAAAGTTAAAAAGAAACATATCTTGCAGTATATATATTTATATATATACTTTCAAATATCTAAGTTTTCAGCATATTTTTAGGGGTTCTCATTTTCAAGCCACTCTGAAAGTTGCACCTTCTGAATAACTTCTCAGACTCAAAATTAGTTGATTTAGAGGCAAATGTAGAGTTTGCTACTGCCTTTTCCTGGCTTCTCTTTTTATTGCTCTTTGTCATAGGTACACCGTATTAAATAATGAGTTTCAAACCCTATCTTCCTTTGTATTAATAGAAACTTTCACTAAGGTCCACTTGTTTTGCAAAGATGTAACTTGCTGATGGCATTGGGTTTGGCATGTGTCACTGGATGGATACTTGTTGAGGCAATATTTTTGTAGCAAAGCTTTGAAGCTTCAGTGGTATTTTGAGAGGGAGAAAGTTTTCAGTCTGCTTTTCTGTTGAAACTTCAAGCCTGGTAATTTCAGTGTGGAAAAAGAACTTCCAGGGGTAGATTATATCAAAGTAAAATAGGAACCTACATCACAATATTTATTACTGAACATGGCATTTAGCAGAAGTCAAGGAAATTTAATTTATAATGATACCATTGCAATGGATCATTTAAAGAGGCTTCTTTTTCTCTCAACCAGATGAATGCTAAGATACTGCACTGTAAGACTTGGTCAGATTACTTTAGGAGCAGCTGTGGTTCAGTTTCTGTCAAATGTATCCCTTCAGTTTTGAGGATGAAGAAAGTCTTTCTGTAAAGATCAAGCTCATTGATGTACACCAGGCAGTTCTGGGGCTGTAGTGGCGTTTTTCTCCTGCAGATGTCTTGGCTGTCAATATTATTTAGGGCAGTGAAAGCAATGGTTGACATATGTATAATGTAAGGTATGTTTACTGTCCTGTTTAGCACCAGAGAGTGATTTGGGGTCTGTGGGAGCTGAAGTCCATCTCTGTGCTGTTGTGCACAGTGGCTGAGGCCTGTAATCACAGTTCAGACTGGAAACCTTTGTGGAGACTTTCATAAGAAACATATAGGTCTGAGATTCAAAATAAGAAAGTATCTAACTAAAGTGCTTAAACAAAATGAAGTGCTGTCTCCCACAGAAGTTTAAAAGTTGTTTTTTTATGTACCAGAATTATGTTGTCTTTCAACTTTCAGAGTACAGCGTATTCAGAACAGTCTCCAAAGCAGATGATAAATACCCAGTTAAATGACTTGGATGAGTAGTTTTTGTTTCCAAATTTAGATCAGAATTATTATTCTTTTCATGCATACATTTACTCACTGACCACATTAATATTATGTCCAACACACTAAATATACTTACAAAATACATTTGTGGTTGACTTGGTTAGAAAAACGTTTCCATTTTCTTTTTTTTTTTTCTTTTTTTTTTTTTTTTCAAGTGAAGGTATATAAGGATGCAAAGCCCTCCCTCTTCCAGAAAGCAGACAAGACTTTTGACATTTCTTGAACAAGAGTGTGTTCCCACACTGATACCAAAATCCAGCTTTTTTGACCTAGGTCATTTAGAGTCTATAAGCACTAGGTAGGTTCTTGGCTGGTGTTCTCTGAAGACTGCCAGCAGGTGCTAAACCTAATTGTAAATGCAGACACACACTTGCTGAACACTTCTCTGTGGCCATATATTCACTTCACAAAGATTTTGGTTTGGTTTGTTTATGCAGTTCAACCACTGCAGACAGGGTTTGATTTGAAGTGATAACCTAGGTTCTGAGTTCCCTTACCACTCGCTTAAGTTCTTCAGTCCCCTTGGACCCTTCATATATATATATATATATATATATATATATGTACACACACTATATATAGTATAGTGTTCTTGTGTATGGAGTTGAGATGGCAGTTTAAGTAATTCTTAAAAGCCTATATGAAAAGCAAAAAGTACATTTATTAATAATAACCTTCTTGGCATTCTGTCCTCAGACATACTGGGTCTGCGTGCATTTTACACACTTTGATATATCTGGTTTATATGTAGTTCAATCTATAATCTAAAAGGGGGGAAAAAAAAAAAAAAAAAAAAAAAAAAGGCAGGCCCATCCCATGATTCATTTTGCCTATTTAAGAAAATACTGGAAATAAAAATGATACTGCTGAATGCAACAAATATACCAGATAGTACAGTGTAATGAGAGTTTATTAAAATATTTGTAGCATGAGAAAAAACTAAAAACTCATGTTTCTTGACTAGATTTCCACTGACATGAACAGTCTGAGCAGACTTTTACTCAGTACTTTAGCTAGACATTTGACGATTAATCCATTCTGCCAAATTTAAGTTCACAAGTTCAAGTAATATTTCAGTCATTAAACTGGACTATTAATTATACAACGAAATGAAATGTGATTTCATTTCCATTTAGGAAACTTTTGTCTTTGCTTGTTAACTGTGTTCATTTTCCCCTAAAGTATTAATAATAATGTTGATGCTTGTTTACCACAATTTTAAATATTTAACTATATAGCTTGAAAATATGGAATACAAATCCATTGGATTCCTTGTCACAAGTAGCACTTTTTATTTATTTTCTGGGAAAATTAGTAGTAATTTTGGGCTGAAGTAAACCTGTCTAGTGTAGATCTACCTCACTGTAACTCTAAACAGATATTGCAGAAGTGCTGATTTACACTGGTAGAAGAAAAAGAAGAAAAAATTAATCCCTGTGCCTTTCCAAAAATATCCTTTTTTCTTTTTTTTTTTTTTTCCTCTATCACCATGTGAGGATCAGTCCTCTCAGCATACAAGCTGTGTTTCATGTTCTCATTTTTATTTGTTTTTAATCTGACCTTCTAGAAAGTAGTAATCAGTTTTTGTATGAAACAGACCTTTTGATAATTTGGCCCTTCTTTCTCTGAACTGCTACTTAAAGGAGCACATATGTCAAAATAAATAAAGAGATAAAATGTCATATACCTGGCTTCTGCCTGAAAGAGTGGGTATGTCAGAATGAATACAGCAATGAAGAAGTGTTGTCGAGAATGTAAGTGCTAATAAGGAAAACACTCAAATGAACTTGCTAATTTAAATGTTTTTTTGAAGAGCATCACTTCTCTCTGATGGTTTTGTAATTCATTGTAAAGACTTCTATCCCATTTTTTTGGTCCTAACTGCGTATAAATCAATTGAAATTTTCAGGCACTATCACTTTCTTCTGCATTTGTCCTTGTTGTATGCTCACTGCCTTCCTTCTCCCTCTCCTCTTTTATTCTTTGGAATGGAAATGTCCTTTTTCTGGTGCACAGAAAGTGTAAGCAACTAAATTCATGTCCATCAATAGACTTCAATCCCACTGTGAATTACCCATCAGATATAGCACATAGCAATTACCTGTCACTCTTTCTCAACCTGAGAGCCAAAATGTGTAAGTCAAGGACATATATGAGTTCTAGCAGCCAAGAACATGAGTAATCCTAGGCTGGGTGAAGGAGATACTGTGTATGGCAGAATGGAACAGAGCTGTCAGGGTAAGCATCTGGACATTTTAACTAGATAAAGCTAAAGAAACCAAAACAACAACACAGGAAATATTAGGGGTTTTGGTGGTTTGGTTTTGTTGTTGTTTTTGTTGTGTTTTTTTTTCCCCCTGTAGAAGTATTTTTCTCTAAGCTTGCTATTTAAACTGGGTTTGTTTATTTCAGTAGATTTTTTTTTTTTTTCCTCTGCCTGGAACTCTATGGAGCATTATCTTCCAACAAGCAATGGATATTTTTTGTTAATGTTTTCTAAAGGTCACTCTTTTTTAATCAGCTGTAATAACTGTATGACTTATTTTGGATTATTTGTGATCAATGAGCATGCGTATTTTAAATGGAAAATGCACATACTTAACTATCTTTCTAAATGTTATTGTTACCGTTCTGTGGAGAGGCTGCAAGGGGGATGCTGAATATCCAGAATTACCATTCATTTCTCATTGCCTGGTGGCTATACAGCCCTTTCTGTGACACATACCTAGGGATGTTAGTTCTGGTAAAAATGGCAGGTTGCTATGTTTTAATTTTCTCTTGAATGAAAGTTCTGACAACTGTCTCTAAATGCATGCATGTCTTCTGCCTAGTGTAGGTAAGAACTGGGTTTGTGTTTAGAAACCTAGCGATAGATTATTATTTCAGGTAAGAGCTGAGATTTAATAAATCTAACTTGATATGATCTTACTTATTTGATAAACAACAGGTGAAGTTGAGTTACTATGCAGCCTACCTCAGTTGTTTCTGTCAGTGAAGGCTGTATCAGGCAAACCACAAACTGATCTACCTAAAAATTTTTGAATGCAACATTCAGGTGTATCAGGCATTTCTCCTTCTAGCAGCTGTTCTTCAGGTTTTCTTTGGGCAGATACCATGGTAGAGAAATATTACTATTTCTTTGTCTCTGCCTCTGACTTCGTACCTGTATGTCTTGTGCAAAAATGATTAAGAAAATAGAATTAGGTAGGTCTTATCCACTCCAAAACTATAAAGCATACAAGTGTTGAAGGTTATATCTGTTGGTGGTGCATGGTTTTCCTGCTCTTCTTGTTTTCAGATTTCACTTTTGAAGAATATTGGTCTGATATTACTGATGTCCATATCAGTACTAGCTGGTTTAGGAGACCTTTTCTAAATTTTTTGATACAGTATTTTCTCCCTCCCCAGTGCAAGTAAACAACAGTATTTGTATTGGAAAATATATCCTTCGTATCTCTTCAGCAATAATATCCCCAAATAGGAGTTGTGCTTCTTGCACATAAACAGACTTGGGTCAGATGGGTCTAGGCTTCATGGGATAGATATATATATTTTTAAAATGCAATTCATAAGGCATAAATGTGATGTTTTAAATAACTTGTCAGGAAAAATAAGTTCTTTTTAATGCAGATCTACCAAATGTAATGTTTTTTAGTAGCATCAGTACCCCTGAAGGCAAATATTTGAAAAGACAGAGAGAGCCATAACAAAAAGATAAATGTTGTGAGTAGGATATATGGCAAAACAAAATACAAGGAAACAGAGGAGTATTTCCTGTCAAAAAGGAAAGTATTAGTAATAAAAATTTTGTTCTAGTTTTTAGTTTGATTGTAAATATCTAACGAGGCATTGGACTTTTCCAGTAGTAAGGTGCTGTTGTGTTTTTTTTTCCTTGTAATTACTTCTAAAGCATTGTTAAATCTTTGGTTTTATTCTGAAAATTATTAGGAATACAAATGAAAGTGTTAGTATTTATCTTATTTACTATATGAAAATGTTTAGCTCAGCTACTGAAGCAAAACACAGACACTAAAAGGGAATATAATTCTAAGTAATCATTTAAAATATTACTTGATAATTCTATATGAAAATAAAATAATGCATTTTGAAATTTGCTGTTCTAAAATTATAAACATTTTCAATCTCTTGGTAAAACTAGATGTTATTTGATAGCCATTTACAAGAGTTTTATAGTAAGGTTATCTTATTCATCACTCTTTGAGACAATACACTGTATTTTATGGAAGGTATTGTGATAGCAGCCCTACTACAGTAAATGCATAAGTTAGTTTTAATTTAATTTAAATGGATTTCATGTTTACTGACCACACAATGAAAATAAGTTGTCAAATCTGCTTAGTATATTGTACCACAGTTAAAAAACCTACAGTAATGAAGTAACTGGCAAAATCTGTTTTCTAGAAATGGCAAAACCAAAATAATTGAGATAGGTCAAATCTGGATGAATAATTAATTTATCCTTTTCTGACTTCACTAGGATCTGGGTCATAGAATCACAGAATCATAGAATCATAGATGGTTTGAGTTGGAAGGGACTTTAAAGATAATCTATTTCCAACCCCCTTGAATGGGTAGGGACACCTCCCACTAGATCAGGTTGCTCAGAGCCCCATCCAACCTGACCTTGAACACTTCCAGGGATGGGCCTTCCACAACTTCCCTGGGCAACCAGTTCCAGTGTCTCATCACCCTCACACTAAAGAATTTCTCCCTGATGTACACTCCTTGATATTAGCCTAAATCTCCCCTCTTCCAGTTTTGATCTAATTCTCCTCATCCTCTCACTACAAGCTCTTGTAAAAAGCACTTTCCCAGCTTTTCTTTGGGCCCCCTTCAAGTACTGGAAGGCAGCTATGATGTCCCCCCAGAACCTTCTCTTCTTCAGGCTGAACAACCCCAATTCCCTCAGCCTGTCCTCATAGGAGAGGTGCTCCAGCCTTCTGATCATCTTCATGCCCCTTCACTGGACTTTCTCCATGAGCTGCATGTCCTTCTTTAGTTGTGGGCTCCAGGATTGGGCATGGTACTCCAGGTGAGGTTAAAGCTGCAGCCGTTGCATTGGCTGGAAATTGAACCTGGCATGTGAGAATGGGTGTGGCTGGGTGGTGCACTGGGTATGATTGATACAATTAGAAAATCTTAACAAAGTGTGTAGGTCCATAAGCACTCAGGAGAGCTTTGAAATTTCATTAACTGCATACACAAAGCCAAATTCTCAGAAGTTTTACCTCTTGATTATTACTGTACAGGTACATTTTTAGTTGAAGTGTCATTCAGTGGCCAGGATGTTAAATAATGGAAAGTTAATTCACTGAGTGGCCATTAAGAAGTGTCATGTGCTGGACAGTACAGCAGCTCTGACCGTTTGAGGCTAGGTGAAGATGTCAGTACTTGCCACCAGTAAGTTGTTGAACTCTTTCTCTTGGACAAATTTATCAGTACTGATTTATTATTTTTTTTTAGTTCTCCGCTGATATTCCTTCGCTATTTAATATTTTATTTAGTTTGCTTCCTTTTCTCTCCCATGTTGCGCAGAGAGAGTCTTCTCTTCCCAACATTTGTAATGTGCTCCATCTGCCCAACAAAAAGCTCTAGATTGTTTTCTTCCTTCATTTTGCTTCCACTTAGCAGAACAAGGGTAGAGGACTAGCTCAACTGCATTCTGGGAGTCATGTTTCCTGTCACAGCTTCCTATCATCATGGGTTTTTTTTTCTGTGCCTAAGGAAATACTGAGTCACTGGCTTAACAATACCTAACTGAAACTTTTACAAGAGATTGGCTTGTGATCACAAATTGCTCTAATGTAAGATATTAAACCTGAGGATTATCATAGTCATAAACAGAAGCATTTGTAGTTTGGATTAAGGAACTGGTGGGAGGAAAAGGGATTGAGGCTTTATTTCTGCTTGAATATGGAAGCACTGTATTTATTTTCACTAACAATGGCAGCCAGTAATTACAACCTTTTCTCATTCAGCTCCCTCAGGGGAAATGAACTGCTGCCATCTCAGGGGAGGCTGAACTGCTACTGGCTGCTGCCATTTAACACTTACTATTCTCCTTTGAACCTGTTTGTGAACCACTTCTTCCCTTTCCTGTTTGTTTTTTTTTTTGCTTTCCCTGATAAATATATTTGTGAAATGCCCTTTTAAGGCAGGTTTAGATAACTGTACAAATAATATGGTCTGAACATCTGGAAGAAGCTAACAAACATAAATCTTTAGTTAAAGAGAGTCTATCTCCAAATATGCCCCCACCTCCCTGTAATTGGATGCACTTTATTAAAATTGAAGACAATAGGCATTTAATTTTTTACTTGTGTATTTTTAACTCACAATTGAGATTATAACTCTCTGTTTCTTAAATATGTGGTGTGAAACAATATTCTTACCTTAAAGAGTGATCTCTTTGGCTGAAAAAGACCAGGCTTCGTCTGCTGTGCCAAGCTTTTTTTTTGATTATCTAGAATGACACAGAAAAAAAGAAAAAAAGATTTAGCTTTTACTTTCTATAATTAGAGTATGCATTTTCTAAATTATGCTTCTTATTTATATTCCTGGATATCTATAATATTTCTTCTCTGTTGTTCTCAGTCTCTCTAATGTCAAAGAATGAACATTTAACTAGTGATGGATTTTACTGGCAGATAAGAAAGTTCCTTTTTCTGTGTATGGATTAGTAAATGCATCTAAGAAAAAAGT